>NW_023615733.1:0-30000 GCF_013339695.2 Rhipicephalus sanguineus
TAACGGAATGTATACATAATAGAAAACAGGGTCACCAGTGCACGCGTTGTTTGGATGAGATTCTTCGAGTCCCAAGGAAGCGTCTCGGAAAGGTTAAACAACTTGTGTTAAACGGATATCTCACTAGCATTTGTGTAATCATGTCACGTGTCGACAGCGACTCGATGAAACATGACGACAACAAAAACAACAACAAGCCAGACGCCATGTAGTTATGCCAGCCCGCACATGGAACACTGCAATAACCGAGCGCTGTGATAAATTTGACAAAGATTGCTCGCGCTGGCGTTGCGAGCCCCGTAGCTGCACATAGCCGCCCACATGCACCAAGGCCCGTGGGAACGTTGTCTGCGAAGAAGTTCCCCAGGCGAAGCACTTCTCGTGTTACCAGACACTGCTCGACCGCACAAGGAAAGAAAAGGCGGCAGTGACCTGCAGCGTTGCGCAACAAGGGAGATCTTATGAATACGGAGCGGCATACTTTTGGTCCATGGAGGATCTTGGCATCCTGTTGAGGCGGCCGGGAACGCCCGAGCCCGAGAGTGTAGCTGTCTGTTTGATGTCTGAAAGACATTCTTATAGACTACGGTGAGGATCTTAATTAATGCGTCCACCCTCGCAACCATTTTCTCAGTCACCGATGCGTATCTGTGCGGTGAAACTGTGAACCTGGAATGCGACGACGCACGCCCAGGAGTAGGTCACAATAATAGCAGGCGCAAGGCAAGATAGAAATCATTGTTAGTCGTGGCCCCTAATGCGCAACATAGTATTCATTTCCCGGTGTGTTCGTAAGTGGCCACTTTGTTCAACGCCTTTGCAAAGTCTGCCACTACTGAGCCCTATTGTACTCCCTTCGAATTGTAACCCGAGCAGCACTATCAATGTTCCGGTTCGGCACAGCTGGAGCACGAGCGCAACAAAAATACACATTGGTCCTTAGTCTCCTCTGTTTCCTGAATGGCCGCCAAGCCGTTCTCTCTCTTTTCTATAGCTTAGTAGCGTTTTCTGTCGGGCTAGTTGGTACATGGCTGAAGTTGAATTGACTGGCGCAAATGCTCGGGCAGGGACGAAGAACACAGGACGCGGAGTGCGCTTGACCGCGTCCTGTATTCTTCGTCCTTGTCCCGAGCACTTGCGCCAGTCAATTCAACTTTTTTCTATAAACGTGAGTGCTTCGGCTGATAGCAGTGGTGCCCACAGGCTGCAAAGAGCGGATACGAAAGCGATACGAATGATCATTCGTGTAGGGTTCATATTTATCAGCCATCCTTTGTCAAAGGGAAACTGAAGTGGCTTTATAATTCGCTAAACTTCGTGGTTAACGAGTAACGACGCTATTGTCGACGACATCGTAATTTTTTTCTGTGGTTGTTGCAGCAGGAGGTTTAGAATACGCGAAAGAAAAGTTTATCTTGCTCCGCCCACGTGAGCGCGTCGAACGTGTGGGCGTGGAAACGAAGAGCCGCAGCTACGTCATCTTCAGTTCCTTTGGTGGAGCCGCGCTGCACCGTGATCGTATATAATCTTATCCTGCAGAAGAGCTGATATTTGGCCGAGTTGGATTCTGTTAAACATATTGAGTGGATTCAGCGCGATACAACGAGGAAAAAGGTGAAGGAGGGACACGAACACCAGCGCTGTTGTTCATGTCCCTTCTCCTCCTCTGTCATCGTTGTATCGCGCTGAATCCACCCAATATGTTTAATCGTGTCTTATATACCGTGGCCTCCTTGACCAGGTCCGGCTGCGCGCCGTTGCTGGAGCTAATTTAAGAAGCCACACTTCAACAGTGCTGCTGTTGCAGATGACGCGGCATATCGAAGATCACGTCACGGCGTTCCCTTAGCATCTGAAAGTGTCCTGCGGTCTCAGCCGCTGTCCTTTTGCTAAAATATGGTGTTTGCGTTCATTTTTGAGAATTTTCTCATCGGTTTTTTATCACGAGAGTGTTTTATGCCAGGCCAGGACTTCACTGACGTATTTCCGTCACGGATATGACGTTGTAAAACATACACTAACAGATGACAAAGAAAAATAACTAGAAGAAAAGGTTCCGTCGCCGGGAATCGAACCAACGACCCCTCGCTTCGCAGAGCGAAACGACTCCGCCACAAAGCCTACCTTCTTCAGTGTACTAACGGCGAGCTATTTATATGCACCATTTACAGCTGGCGGTACGCAGAGCTCGGAGGCACTTGTTTTAGTTATCACAAGAGAGATGGCGCGAAGGGCGCGAAGCGTGCGCTTTAAAGGTCGTCGCCCCACTCGTTGCGATACGCCCGCGCCCCTACCTGTAATTTGCCCTAATAAGGGCGTGGTCGCCCGTGCGCGCGCGCTTATCTCGTGATGGGGGCGGTTTGTACGTCTTGTGCTTTCACCGCAAGTTTACGTTGAAGTTACAGAGTGCACGAAGGTCACTTCGCTCGCTGCAGCGGATAAGTTTGCTTAAGCAGCGTGCTGCTCAAACACAAAGAAGTAACAACTGTGACAGTTGCTATAGTCGGCGCTCATCCTGTGTGCGTTCTTTTCATGCGTCCTTTTGGCTTGAGCAGCACAGTGCAAGTTTAGAGCAAATAATCAAGCGTTTGACGAACAATCGTCTGGCAAGGGAACGTACTTGTGCAAAAAAACATACACTCGCCAAGGTTTAAATAAAAAACAAACAAGGCATTGACGTTTCGGGCCTCCTACGGGTCCCTTGATCACAATGAAGATGACAGCGTGGGCATGCGGCTATTTATTGGTCAGGTGGCGCAACGTGCGGGTGTATATCTCTGGTAGATTGTCCTTTGTCCTGTTTATCGTGTGGTTAGTCGACCGAATGTAAAATGATTCTAAAAGCAGACGGGCAGATAAATGTATTTCCGTTGCGATGATAGCTGCTGCGTCCCAGTCAATACTGTGGCCAGTTTCATTGTGGTGTTCCGTCAAGGCATTCGCAGTTGTGTGGCCCTAAGGCGACGTCATTTTGGTGTTGTTTCAAACGCTGCTTGAAATTCCCGCCCTCGCCGATGTACGACACGTCACATTCCCCGCACGGTATCTTGTAGATAACTCCCGGGAAGTCCGTGCGCTTCAAAGGATCCTTTGCGTGAAAAAGCTGTTGTCGTAGTTTTCCAGTAGGCACGTGGGCTATTTGAACACTATAGCCTTTGAAAATTCTTGCAGCTGCGCGCTTCGCCATTTCTTTTTCTTTCGCCGTTTCACGGCGGAGCTTTGCTGCATTGCGTTCCTGAGTCCTGAGCACAATAATGCATACTGTCGGGCTAGTTGGTGCATAACTGGTTAGAAAAATCGTTGGCGCAAAACAAGAACGTGGACGAAGAAGTAACACGGACAAGCGCACAGTGCGCTTGTCCGTGTGCACAGTGCGCTTGTCCGTGTTACTTCGTCGTCCAAGTTCTTGTTTTGCGCCAACAATTTCTGTAATGAGTTCAGAGCAGTTGATTAGGGTAACTGTTCCTTATCAGGTCCCTTCTCACAATCTGCAGTTCTTGCGTAGGTTTCGTAGGGCTGGAACAGACACGGAATGCCCGGGAATAGAGTGCCGCTCAACGGATCTCTTTTTTCCGATGGGGTTGCCGGGTCGAAGCTGAGGTATTTTCCCGTGTGTGTTGGCTTTCTGTACACGCTTGTTTTTAAGCCACCAGAGGTTCTCTTCACAAGGACGTCAAGAAAAGGAATTCGTCCGTTGATTTCCTCTTCCACCGTGAACTGTATGCTCACCTTGAAAGAGTGCAGGTGCTCGAGAAACTGTGCTGCGTGTTGGCGACGGATGATACAGATTCAATCGTCCATGTATCTTAGAAAAAGCCTTGGTCGCGTCGCGAATGAGAAAGGAGCGGTACATTCCAGATCCTCCAGTGCAATGTTGGCGCAGCGGCAAACGACGGATACGGATGCGCCTATTACTGTGCCGAACACCTGCTTGAAGTATTGCTCGTTGAACACGAAGTATGTGTTGTCAAGACAAAAGTTCAGAAGGCGGCAGACGTCCTGGACTTTAAAAGGCGTACGTTGGGGTAAAGAAAAGTCCGCTTCGAGAAGTTTCTTGCAGCATTCCACAGCATACTCAACGGGCACACAAGTAAGCATTGACTTCACGTCATATGATATCATAACCTCATCGTCTTCAAGGCACACACTTCTTAACTGCTCAATGAAATGAGCGGAGTCTTTGACAAAAGTTGCGGTGAGCCCGGCTAGCGGTCGCAGTACACGCACGGTGCAGGTAACGCGACAGTACGCACAGTACACTGAAGTGAGCGTGTGTAGTCCACAATTGGCCGTACTGGGACGTCGGGCTTGTGAATTTTGTGATTCTTTTTTCCGCCGTGAAACGGGGAAAGGAAAAGAAAGGGCGAAGCGCGCAGCGATTCCTTACGCAGCGGGAACAAGCGAGGCGTTGCAAGGATTTTCAAAGGCTATGGTGTTCAAATAGCCCGCGTGCCTACTGGAAAACTACGACAACAACTTGTTCACGAAAAGGATCCTTTGAAGCGCACGGACTTCCCGGGAGTTCTACAATATACCGTGCGGGGAATGCGACGTGTGCATCGGCGAGAGCGGGAATTTCAAACGGCGTTTGAAACAACACCAAAATGACATCTCCAAGGGCCACACAACTGCGAATGCCTTGGCAGAACGCCACAATGAAACTGGCAACAGTATTGACTGGGACGCAGCAGCTATCATCGCAACGGAAAGACATTTATCTGCCCGTCTGCTTTTAGAATCATTTTACATTCAGTCTACTAACCGCACGATAAACAGGACAAATGGCAATCTACCAGAGATATACACCCGCACGTTGCGACACCTGACCCATAAATAGCCGCATGCCCACGCTGTCATCTTCACTGTGATCAAGGGACCAGTCAGTCTCAGAGAGTGTCAGCGCCTCAGAATATTGTAAGTTGTTTGCGAGCTGTTAGGTCCCAGCGGATACGGATCCGTGGCGCCGACACCACAGGGGGTCGTCGAGCTGTGGCGGGTTCCCGGAATTATTGCTTGGAGAGATTGTGTCGGGGAAGCGAACCGCGGTAGAGGATTCTCAAGACGGCCACGTGGCCGCAGCGACAGAAAAGGAGAAGCGATGTCCGAAGCGGGATGTCGGGTTACGTCCGTCGGCAGTAATGGCCAACGCAGGTGGTTCTGCGGAAGGAGAGCGTCGCGCGGATTCTTTTTCTCCTAGCTGAGAGCAAAGAGAGGGGGAACGTACACTGTTTGTATAATGGTCTTTCAACTGAGAGGGGAAACGTACAATGTTTGTACGATTGTTTTTCAACTGAGCGGGAATGCCCGTTGGAAGACAGGAACTGAGGGAGTTCGCTGGGCACGGCCCGGGCGGACGGTCGTCGTGAATAAACGCTGCCTTCAACCAGACTTTGGCTTTTCCTTCGCGTTGCCAGCGTGCACTCGGATCATCGAGGGGCTGTCGATACCAAGCTCAAACTTAACTGGCGCAGTCGACAGGATCGACGGAGTCCACAGCGAGGAAGACGCCGGAGCCTTGGTGGAGGTGAGCTGTCACGTCATCACCGCGACTTGGCTGACTTCGAAGACGTTTGGGCGCCATCGAAAAGAGGCGCGGAAAGTGGCTGGCTTCCGAGACCCGTTGGAAGAGGTTGGAACACTCGGGGCGAGCCTGAAGAAGTCTACGGCGAGAGTGTCGGGCGTGCAGCGTATTGAGGGAGCACGGAAAGGAGGCATCTGCAAGCGGCAGGTGCCGAGCGTCAAAGGATCAGCGCTTCGGTGAGGGAGGCCTCGCCAGGACGACAATGGCAACAGGGAAGTGGCTTGGCGTCGGGAGCTATCCGACGGCGTGCAGCGCAGAAGCCAGCGGAACATTGTTGTGGTGCGACAATAGTGTGGTGTGTCTTTTTTTTTTAATCCGTTATTTTATTTCGTCACCACATCGACCTTCCGCGCCATCGCAAGTGTGGACACTCGCGGAACCGAGATTTCCGAGGGCGTCCGGCCAAGCAGCGACAGGAGCAGCCGGCGGAAGGCATCACTTTGGTGAGATTCGTTTCGAGCTCTCTCGTGATGGTTGATGTGAGTGAATTTACGTTCCGGCACTCTCTGGGAGCTTGACAACATGGAAGGCGTTGATATTAGCTCGGATCTTGGTGTTGGCGTCAATGAGAGGGGTTGTGTCAACAAGTTAAAACTTAAGATTGCAGTCCTAAAGAGTCGACTTGAAATAGAGAAGTTGTGTTCGGGTGGGCCCACAGGCGATGGCATGCATTGGAGAAACACGCGAATACTAATTTCCGCAGGGGAATATCTCTGTGCAGCCGCTATAGACTCTGGCTCTTCCTTCGCGTTGTCAGCGTGCACTCGGATCATCGAGGGGCTGTCGGTACCAAACCAAACTTAACTGGACCCGTACGAAACGTCAATGCCTTGTTTGTTTTTATTTAAACCTTGACGAGTGTATGTTTTTTGCACAAGTTTAGAGCAGCTTGCCGTTCTTTCCGTGACATTCCAATTTGTTGCTATCGCATGCATTGCTTCGCCGTTGCGGCGAAAAAATGCAAAATAAAGGCTCAGCTACCTCTGTGAAGGCGCGTTTCACTTTCGTGTTATACCTTGACTGTGAAGTGTGTGACTTTGTGGGTACCTGGGTTCCTTCTCTCTCTCTTTCTGTAGTCTTTAAAACTCTCCCATCCCTTCCCCCACTGTAGGGTAGCAACTAGTCCTTCTAAACATCCCTGCCTTTCCTTTCTCTCCTTCGCGTTATACCGATTCACATGACGGAGGGATCAGCTATGTTTCTTTCTTTTTTAATTCAGCTGGTATCAAACTGTGATTACGCGCTCCAAAGTAATTTTTTTTAAATAAGCTTTCGTTCAGCTTCCATTTAAAGTAAGCAAGCTTGATTAATACTCTCAACCAAACCGACGTACAACACTTAATAATAATTGCTCGGGTTTTGCACGCCAATACCACATGATTATGAGGCATGCCGTAGTAGAGGGCTCCGGAAATTTCGACCATCTGACGTTCTTTAACATGTACTGACATCGCAGTACATGGGCCTCAAGCATTTCGCTACCATCGAAATGCAACCGTCGCGCCTCGCAGCCTGGATCAAACCCGCGACCTTAACTACTATACCATCACGGCGGACGGCGTACCGCGGCGTACCAGCGGCAACCGGGAGCTCATGAAATGACGAAGAGAGAGAGATGGGGTAGAAAAGAACAGTCTTGGAGTTGTGCTATATACTCCTTCAGTCTTTAGCAAGTGAGTGATTTATTCATCTGGTGGGAAATAAATGGATAGTTGGAGGAAGGCTCCAACTATTCCTTTTTTTTTTTATTTCGAAGGAATTTTATGTGACAATGAAAATTTTCTCCGCACATTGTAACGTAACGTATTTTTAAGCACACGCCTTTGTTATGGCATGAAAATCAAGGCGGACAATACGACTTCCGGTGTTTCTACGATGACCCCATTTGAGCCCACTTAATATATATAAATGAATATTTATACACTTGCATACATTTTATAATTACTTAGAACAACTTTATTAATGGATATAAAATAAGTTCCATTGATTTTGCAGTCCCTCAACATAAAACAGCAAATATTGGCAAATGTGACTTTTGAACAAGTGGCTATAAAATGTGGTTTCTGGGATACGTGTGTGTGCGTGTGTGTGTGCGTGCTTACTGCAGTCTTTCTTAATTGCCGATATTTCTTGTCTGGGCAGAACATTTTGAGAAATCGCGGAGCTTAAAAAAATTCTCGCGCGTGAATGGCGACCTGCCTTTCAGCGCGTGGCTCGCAGCGTCTCAGAAGTGTCCACTCGCAATGTAACGAATTCACCTCCCGGTCCTGACGTCAGAGTGTTATGACAATGAACCGCTTGGGGATGATCAAAAGTCACAGTCCCTTTGGGCAACGCTAAGGAGTGCACAGGCGAAAGGAGAAAGGAGGCCCATGGTGTCACGACGAAGCACTCATTAAATTACTTTGACGTTCTAAGTAAACTGCATTGCACCCCCCCCCCCCCCTCCGGTTCTCTATTGAATCTTACAACACCTCAAGTCGTGTGGCACTACCTCGGGGATCGGTCTACCTTTCACGAAGCGACAATTTGATGCGATGACGTCACATGATGACGTCATATGTGAGCTAACTCTGGGCACGGCCGCTATCCAGCGGCCGTGCTCTGGGGGCGTTCGTGTTGTGAACGCCGGACATCGCCCTAACAAATGTTTCATTATCATCATCGGTTACTTCTAGGCAGTGAAAAGTAACGGGACCGGAATGATGTGCATTCCAGTGCGTCGTCTTCAGTGTTTTCACTTCCTCTCCCTCGTACATTGCAAAGCAGAAACGCGTAAACACGGTTTCGTCTTCCCCGTCCCCTTTCTTTTCTTCGTCAGCGCGCGCAGATGCGTACGGTTGCCCAAGAAGCGGCGGCCGCGGACAGGACTCGTTTGTCGGCTTTTCTCCTCGCGTAGCTGGAAAGGAGGCCACTGTGTACTACGCTGTCCGCGAATAGTGCAGAAAGCGTAGCGGCCTCTCGGGCCGTCTCCAACAATAGATGACCTTGACAGCGCGAGTCGGATGGGCTCCTTGGATGGGGGCACTATCCGTCGCCCCCCTGAGTACAGATAGCGGCAAAGGGCTCGCGCGGACAGCCTTCTGCATACGGCGTCGCCACGAGCGTCGTCACTCTCCGCCCTGTTCATTCGCGCATCGCCACTTCAAGGAAACGTGCACCACGCAAAAGGGCGCGCCCAGAAAGGCGATCGCCACCCGCTTCACTAAATATTGGAAGTTGGGAAAACACATCGACAGGACTTCAGTCCCTATAATAATACAGAAAAGAAAAAGCACACTATACTGCATCAACCATGGGAGTATCATGAACCAAATCACACTATATTGACCTAGAAGGTATCACCGGTGTTAAAGGTAGACGACAGATATAACGCGAAAAAACGAAAGAAAACAAAAAAAATTACATTTACGTACAGGCTTTGCCGCAACATGTAGGTCACGTGGTGCCCTTAGCTAAGTTTTCGTGTTTCTTTAGCTCAATTTCATAAATATGTAGCTCAGTGTATTACCATCTGTATTCTAAATGAGCAGGAATAAGTATACCTCAGACAGGCTAGCCGACGTTTCGATCGGGGGAATTATCTTTGTCAAAGGCGCCTTATTGTCATCGTCGGCGTATTAATTTTAAAGCGGCTCAGTTGTTGACGTCATGACAAACGTCGGCCAGTCTGTCTGAGGCACCTATTCCTGTTCATTCAACATTGTGGGCTTCCATCCGTCGGCTACCACCTTTTATTCTATAAAAGATCACTCGCTGCCCTACAAAGTGAAAGAGAGTGGAGACTGCGCATCCACTTATAAGAAGTGCATTTCATGCAGCATGTACCCTCCAGGCTACTAGACAGCGCAGAGCAGTTTGTAGCTACTTGTTCAAAGTTGAAATATTTGACTTCTTCGAATTATCCGCGTGGAAACGCCTGTTCGCGAGACTTCGCAAATGCTCCACTTGGTGGCACCACCATCCAAAGCTCGAGCGAGGCACACCTGACCGGTTGCATGGAGCACAGTACTCTTCCGATTTAGTGATGTGATACAGAGTTAACCTTATTATCTATAAGGGCAAAGTGGATAAGGATATGACAAGCGGGAACTGGCTGTTAGACTAACGTCGGTTGCCCATATAGTGTATAACCAGTCAGCGGCGTCCCCAGTTCACGCAAATATTTTCTTCTCCATGATATTGCTAATTTAGTTGTAAGAAACTGTAGCATATATGTGCACGAGTGTTTCGTTTTGCTTTGCGCACGTTTTAAAAACGCCCACTAAATATAATAGAATCACGTTTCCGTAGGCGTGTCCATAAGAGTCCCGCTTGGTAGTTCGCTTGATAGTTGGGGGAAAGGGGGAGGGGGGGGAGGTTGTACCATAGCCTGACCACTGTAGCCTGACGCCCCCCCCCCCCCCCTCCATACAACCTTTGGCACCTGTCGCAAAATAAATTTTTAAGAGCACATTTGCACAAACTGCATTTATTTTCAGTGAAACGTAGATTTCAAATTACGTGCTGCCGTCAAACACTGTACGAAGTAGCTACAGCCAAGCGCTTTCCGGAGCTGCCATCTAATGCAGTTGTACACACTTTCAACGTTTTCAGCACCCTTCGTCGTCTCTTTAAGCGAGATATGTGTGAGCTCCCATCGGCTGCTTGCAGAAAAAAAAAGGTTACACGATCAAAGTTCCGCCACTACCCAGACAACGCAGTGGCGTCCTTTGGATACACCTAGGATGCGCTGCGTAGGATGTGTGGGAAGTTCTAAGGATGTCCCAAATAATTGCCGGAAACCTCCCGGAAGCCTCCAAAATGAGACAAAAAACGGGATCCATAGGACTTCCTCCCCATAGGACATCTCGGGATTATATTGGGATTAGTTTTGGCTGTTGCACATTCCATTATCAGTACATGCAGCATTTAAAGGGCACATGCTAGTAATAGAAATAACTGTTTTTTTTAAGTCTTACATTTCTTTCAATGTTTTTAAAACCCCTGCACGTACTCTTGCAGCAATGCAATTCACTCCTGCTTTTTCATGTGACTGTAGGCCTATAATATGTTGAGCGGTTCTGTTGCTTTCTTCTTTGCTTATTTTCCAAATCTTGAAAACACTGCAAACACTACTGCAAGGACAGAACCCCACACATCTGCCTACAGAGCACTTTGCATGTAGAAGTTCCCAATGTAAAATAGAAGAACAAGGTATCTTGCCCTATGGGTTTCAATTTCAAGCCTGAATTAAAGAACAGCTTGAAGACGCTTTCAAGCACAGGTAAAGGAGCCAATGATAAAAGCTCTGAATTCCATGATCCTGTAACAGTTCTAGAACAGAGATGACTACAGAAAAAACGGTAGGACAAGTGCAACACATCTCATACTTTTCTGAAGATGGCTAAAGTTAGGCGTGTTCAGACAGAAAAATGAATTTTTAAAATACTCGTAGTATTTCTGGATCTGTTGTAAATGTATGACACTAGTTTAATGTGACACTGTAACTTAGACAATATAGAGTTCATGGAAATAGAAGTTTGAATTCTTTATTTTACTGCACATTTGCCATGCATAAAGGGCACGCATATATATATAATAAGGAAACATTCTCCTCACTGGAACTGTTAATACAAAGCTTAAAGTAATCATTTTCTTTCTCTGTTGTTCCCTTAGCCTAAGTGAAATTTTGATTTCCTGAAACACAATATCTTTACTAGCACACTCAACTTGCTTAATTCTCATCTACTAGTGCAGAATTCAGGGTTGTATTTGCTTGTTCGGATGCTTTTGCGATTACTGCAAGGGCACTTTTTGAACAATGTACTATGTAGTGGACCTGATTTTAGCATTAGACTATTGGTGCAGTTAATTACTCTTTGCTCTTAAATCTACAAGCAGCGTGCAAGTAAGAAAATTAAGTTTTAGGAAACAAAAAGTTCAGTTCAGCACAGGAAACAATGCACCAGAAAAATGATGGCACTGAATATGGCGTACATAAACAAGAAACAACAAAGAAGGAATGAAACAGTGGTGAAGAAAAACACAAATTTTAATACACACAATGCAGAGAATTTGCAGCAAATAACTGACCTTCAGGATTATCTTATTAGTTGAACAAACAAAGAAAGAAACTATTTTTGTTGCGCGGCAAGCCGCTCAGCAGTATGACGGAACCAGGTCATCGCAGCCTTCTCCACATCCTTCAGGCTCGCATTCGGGTTTTGGATGTCATTAGTCAACACGCCTGCATGCATAGAAGCAAAGTTATCGTTCCTGTAAGTTTTGCACACCACACAAAACTTGGGCCAGTATGGCACTCTTCTAGAAATTAAGGCAGTTTCGCATGTGTGGTGCCAAGCCTGTAGGAAGTGCGGAGCTGGGCAGCCTTATTTGTTTCTCTTTGGTTTTTTCTTTGTTTCCGCCTCTCTTTTTTTTTCCTCCTTTTCCGTCTTGCTGTCTTTTCTTCTCTTTTTATTTTCATTTATTCCTTCCTCTCTCTTTATCTATTTCTTTCTATTTCTAATCTTCTTTCTACCTTTTCCTGTTCTTTCTCTCTATTTCTCACTTGCCTCCTCTTTTTTCTATTTTTTTACATGGTTCTGCCTGCGTAATGCCAAGCAATGGCAGCATATGACAGCCCGGGCCCCAAATGTGCTCCACACTTAATATCATCATCAAGCCGCTCGAAGAACAAGAAGAAGACCTCCTTGGTGCGAGCACGCGCTCATTACGCTACAGATGGCTATGTTATACGTGGTTTTGCCTGCATTATGCTAAGCGATGACAGCATACGGCAGCCCGGGCCCCGAAAGTACTACACACTTAAAAACTGAAAGTAAATACCAGGACTAATTGCACCAAAGTATAAATAGACAACCTAGCTATATTGAGTATACTGCTTGACATAAGATTTCACAAAAAACCAAGTTATATCAAGCTTGCTACACCTGACTCACCGCACATCAGCTTGCAGAGGAGCAGTTCACAGATTCTTTTTTTCCCTTTGTGCCAAACCAACTGAAGCCCACTGCAGAATTCCAGCTGAGGAGGGACTGCAGTACACGTGTTCTTCTCTGTTTCGTCGAATCTCCCTCTTGTACAGCCATGTACTTTTTCTGTTAAAAAGAAACAAGAAGATATACAGCCAGAAAGATACATTGGGATCCAGTTTAATTTGAATGTTTTGCAACATAAGTAATCTTGAGGTGATAAAGAAATACAAGCTTGCTTCTAGCTTTACTTAAAGGAGTGGTGACAGAAAATTTGTGAACCTCTGTTTTTTGCTCTTAATCAATGGCTACTGACTCGATAATAGCGGCAACGAAACTCATTTGCCCCAGCGCGAAACGAATGTTTAATTATATGCTCGTATGTTACGACCGGAGGCAGTTTCGATTTCGAAGAGCACTCGGTAGCCCCGTGACGTAGATGGTCTACTTGGTAAACAAGACCGCAAGAATCAGTGACGTCACTGGCCAGCTTCTGCTATGTTGTCAGTGCTGCTGTTTCGTTTGCTGTGTTGAGCAGGTGTTGAGCGTTGCGAGTGCTTGTTTCCTCGATTGTCAAACTACGTTGCTTATCTAGTGCGGCGATGGACGAAAGAGCTGGCAGGAGTGTAAAAATCAGTAAGAAAAGCTCGATTCACTTTGCGAATCTCGCCGGTAGCTGCGATTTTGTTCTTGTAGTCGTTGTCCAACTGAGGCGACGTTTTCCGCCAGGCTTGGAGTAGCCGCAGCATTAGACGTGCTGAAACATTTTCGCTCCGATCATTCGTAAAATAGCAGGATATGAGAAGTGACGAAGGAAGCATTGAAATCACAACATTGGCACTCTGTAACAGTGTTTATGCGTAACATGCAAATGACGTGATGCACGCTTTACTGACTCGTATTTATATCGGGCAACGCCGCGTTCTCAAGGCATACCAATCCCACGTAACCACGTCGGAGGGTCGAAGCAGTTATTTGTCCACTACGCAATATGATCCCGGCAGCAGAGAGCTTTAGTTCGTCTGTAGACTTCCTATCGTTTGCGGGTACCTGGTTACCGGAGCTGTTGACGGCTGCAGCAGTAGCAGCAACTGCGTACAACTGCGGAGCCCGTAGCGACATCTTGTGGCGTTTTGTCCAACTACAATAACTTTTTTTCGATTTCTTTTCCGTCGCGTTATAGTTCTTGTCCGGAAAAAAAGCAATGAGAATACTGTGAGTTGCTTATTATCTCACTGCAAATGCTTTACACAGAATCAGTAAGCGGGTAAGTCGCTGCGATGTTATATTGTAGGTCTCTGGTAAGGATATGCATCATCAGGTGTCGCTACCAGCGTTGTCTGTCTCGTACACGCCTCCGGTAACCCGGCCAGAACTCGTGACGTACGTGGTATCCACTCGGTGACCTCATCGTCTTTTGCTTCTATTTCCGATCCGGCACTTTCACGAACTTCAAAACTCAATTAAAATACCTTTTAGGCTGTATTTGTGGCTGATACTGCACAGATGGCACCTATATGCACCCATTAGTGTGATTCAACAGTCAAATTGTGTCCGAATTTTTGTGTCACCACTCCTTTAAATTCTTTAGAACTGTCATACGCAGCTAGCTATGTAAAAATTCAACAGTACGTCATTAATCAGACTGTCATAAGTAATATTCACATGCATTTATAAATGCCTAGTCACTCCAACATGCTGTAGTTACAAGACAGGCAACATTATACTGAGCTTAGGCAATGAAACAGAGAAATTACCATTTGATCATCAGCTTGGCTGTCTGTCTGTCTCGAGGTTCTCCTCATACGCGAGAACATCCGCCACATTCGAGAAAGGCAGGTCTGGGAGGCCATGAGGGTGCGGAGCTGCACTGTCGGCATTACTTAGCAGCTCGTTGAAATATTGCAAATGGGCTTGCTGGGTGTGCTTTATGCTATTTAACACTTGTAGTATCCTTTCCATGAAGGCTGAAAAAGAAGTGATGGCATCAGTGTTATGAAAGTTTTCAGTTCAGCACTATGTCTAAGATGAAAAACTACCGCAATGATTCGAATGGGTTATGTAATGTTCAGTGCTTTGCTTTTCCAGGTAGCTATAGGTCAACCTATAGCTTTAAAACTTTTCAGTGAATTATATGGCAACACATGGAAAAAAAACGGTCATGAACATTGCTGAGAGTTACTCGTAGGAGCGCTAACAGCAAAGCATGAGTCTTCTTTGCAATAAGAATTGTTAGGGTTTTATGTTCCAAACCACGACATGATTATCGTAGCCAAAAATTTTGACTACCTGGAGTTCTTTAACATGCACTGAAATCTACGTACAGCCTTCTTTGCAGTTTTTGCGACACTGGCTTGGTGATAACAGTGTAAGTGAGGATCTACGATTTGATCGATGCTGCAGCAGCACCACGAGCACAAATGTTTTATAAGTCACCGCTTGCACACTAGCAACCATCGTTGCTCAAATGATGAAGCATGCTCCCCCCCCCCCTAAAGAAGAACGAAGGGATAAACTGCGCCTCTGACTTATGGTTAGAATGACTGAAAGCTGAGCTAGTTTGTAGGTACTCATATTAAAGAGACAGGGCGTGAGAACACGGACACAAGAGAGAAGCCAAGATGTCAAGGCGTTTGTGGTGTCTTGAGTTCCCTCTTGTGTTCATATTTGCACGCCCTGTCTCTTCAACATGACTCATGGTAGTGTGCCACTGTGTCACAACGACAATGGGAAACTATGTTATGCCAGCAGCAACATACAATTTTTTTTTCATTTGTGCTACGTGGCTGCGTAATAGGAGAGGGTAATGAATGCTCACACTAATACTATTACCATAAAACCACAGCAAGGTGAGGCACACTGTGCAGAAGCTATGCAGTTTGTGTTTCTATTTATGCTGATACATAGCATATATGAAGAAAATAGGACACTGCCCAGATACACGAGCTCAAGAGATGAAGGTGGAGCAATACAGCAGGCTGTTACACTGCCTGAACACAAATCGTATTACTGGTGACAGTCCTTGTAAGATGGGTTCTGCCATAATTTTTTCCATCATGAAGCCAGCAACCCAACTAAAAAACTAAGCTGATTTAGTGCTAAGAATATCACCTTCCGTTTCCAACACGTTACAATAAAGAACAATACTCATGGAATTAATTTCACTCTTCTGGGCATGCATTATCACATATGTGAATAGTACATCTACAGTACAAAGGAAACATTTGCCTCAAGTAAACATGAAGCAAGAAAACACATAAACAAGACTGCAATTTTTCCCTTAGTATTAATAGGACCCAAGGACACTGAACAGTATGGACTGTATCCATTAAAGAATAAAGAAGGTTAATGACATACCGAGCACTTGTGGGTCTGTTTGTGACCTTGTAGCCCCGGTCACATATGCGGGTCCTGGACTGTATGGTGGTGAATCTGAACATAATTGACACCACAAGTTAACATCTAGAGTTACACAGACAGGCAGACAGAGATAAAATAGATAAGAGACAGACAGGCAGGCTCAAAACACCTGAAGTGGGCAAAGAATTCTCAATTTAACGAGTAAATGTAAATAAACTACAGCAACATGCTATAAGACATCAGAATGACATACCAAGCATGCTCGGTTCCATGTGTGGCCATGCAGCCGCAGCAAGAGCCACAGGCATTTGGCCATAGCACAATGGCTATACAACAAAACAAGGTAAAAACTGGAAACATTGCATGACATCAACATAATGATGTATACCGCATAAATGACATACCATGGAATTGCAGTTCCGTAAAAGAGTTGGCAGCTTCCAATATGTGCAAAGCACCTAAAACATAGAAACCATAGTTTGCACTCCACCTTGCCGCACAATGCAAAAGCAAAAGCAAACACCCAACCGCAGCAAGATAAAACATTGCTATGTGAAACTGCAGAATGACATACCAAGCATGCGTGGTTCCATGTTTGGCCTTGCAGCCGCAGCAAGAGTTGTGGATACTGGTATGTGCGATGAGCCTGAACATAAAACAGACCACAGGCATTGGGCACACGGTAAACATGTCTGAGAGCAGATTGAAGCCCTTCACGCAAACCAAAATGACAATAATGTCCAGAATCCAGCAGTAGTGTGACATTTGCCACTCTTGGTGTGGACAAAAGCGCCCTGGCGCTACTTGGTAGCTCACACATGCAAGAATACGAGCGAAGAACCTTTAACAGATTTGTGACGGCATCGTGAGTCACACTTGACTCTAAGCTCCATTGTCACAGGTCTTCTCTCAACGATGCAATATCCAGTTCTTTCAATATACTTGAGTTAGAATCCGTTGCAGTGTCCTGCTGTGTAAGGTATCTGTGGCACCCGTCGGGCACGTTATCGGATTCCACGGGAACGCTGTGCATGTTGTCACCAGTATGGTGCTCCTAGTCGCAAGATTCCAGCATGCCGCCATAAATGCCGGCACTCGCAACTTGGCCGAGCGAACGGTTCAGAGGTGGTTCGGGAACTTCTGGCTGATTGGAGGTAAAAGCGACACGTGAAAGATTCTCCTCCGCGTTAGTACATTCGCCAGCAGCTACAAATATTGCGCGCACATCGGCCTGCACGGCGTGACTGATCAGCAGTCGATCTCAACGTTTTTAGATTACTTGGTCGATCTCGGAGTAAACCACGTGGTAACCGGTAAACTCACTTGTGTCGTGCTGTTTAAGCGGTTGACGTCTAAAGTATAGCATCGCACTGCACATTACAAAGGCATATGAACACAACAAACGTGGAATAATGATAAATGCAACGATAACTTACTCTCGTATTCGCTTTCCATGGCGCGTGCTTCCCGCCAAGCGTATGCAAGCTCTAAAGATAAAAAACAAGGCCAACACACGTGTATCTTCACGCTTGACAGATCAAAAAACAGTAGGAAAACAACACTTACCTTCGATTACAACCAGCTCCGCGAACCCAAATTTCAGAGTGCGCACGAATTGTAACTGTTGTAACCGCACGCAGCGCACGCAGAGAACACGCTTCAAATGCGGAACTATAGAAACAGACTGCAGCCACAGCCGCGTTGTCGAAATGCTGTCGTACATATAATGAGCATAAAATAAAAGAAAAAGTTAAGAAACTACAGCGCACTTCAAATACGAATTACAAATATTTTGTTTTCATAATTTTTCGCCTGCCCACTTAAGAGCAGTGTACATGTAAAACGATACACTCAAAGAACTGAAACCGAAACTTATCGCCGCTTCTCGAACGGAGCACACAGGAAGGTTAGTTTTACATGGGACGGTTTCAATCCCCATTAATGTTTAACTATATTGGAATTTTTCGTGTACCATCTGAGCAAAGTGCCTTAAAACAGTTTAGTGAGCAAGGTTGATCGCATGCATAAATGTGGTTCCGAATAAACGAGCAACGCGCAGCACACCAGCCCATCACGCAATATATGTCATTGCTCAAGGCGGACGTGCTTTAATTAATTAAGGCCTGCACGAAAGAATAATTAGTATGCAAAACTTCAACAAAGAATAGCCGTTGTGTGTTCTCGCCTGTTTAATTAATACATGTTAATTATTTGTGAAGGGTTGCGCAAGTTCCATATATATGTATTGGTGCGATTTTAAAGAATGATCGCTGGAAATGTACGTTATTAATTCATGAAGACAACATGCATATATGTGTGCTAATATGAGTAAGTAGATTAAAAACGCGTGGTTGATATGAGGCATGCAAGCATCCACCCATTCATGTCCTCTTCTGGGATGTTTAATGGGCATCCGTTCGCTGAAGTCTACGGGACACCCATATGACTTCCTTTTTTGGATGTGGGACTTAGGTACTTGTTTGGGGCATCCTTAGGACTTTTCGTGTTGTCTGGGTAGGTACATAAGTAGCTACATACGTACTTGCTGCTGTAATCTATCTATCTATCTATCTATCTATCTATCTATCTATCTATCTATCTATCTATCTATCTATATATATATATATATATATATATATATATAATGACTGCCCGCCCGAGGCGCTTTAGGAAAGGACGCTGTGCGTGTACTTGCGAAAGTTGTTTTCCCGTTCGTTGGCATGCTTGAAGCAAGCGTGCCTTTTTCCAGCTATCATTGCCACACCGACAACGACCAGCCTGTGTGCCCTTGAAATAATTAAAAAGAAAGGGTCTTTCACGTTGCAATCGCGTTTCATAAGCTACAACTGTAGCTACGCCGATGGCTGCGTCATTTGGTCTTAGCCGTTACCGTAATTACAGTCGTGGACAAATTAAACGTGAACAGGGAATTACATGGTGCTTCCGCAGGCCGTAACACGTGAGCATAATCTTGAATTCGGTGATTCCGCTGTTGCAGACGAGTGTTCGGGCCCCATGCTTTAGCGTTCAAAGCGCAATCATACCGAAATTAAGCGTACTGTCAAAAAAAAAAACAAAAAAAAAACCGCAAGAATGTGTTTCAGTTAGGCGTAACTGCTTCGTGTCTCTAATATCTATGACTGTACTTTTCAAGTGTGTCAGAGTTAACGATACATATGCCATACGAATAACGGCGTGAAAGATTATGAAGTGATGAGAAGACGGCAGCCGCCGCTAGTGTGTCGTCTGTTACACAAACTGTCGTCTGCTGACTCGACTAGTTCGGCTACTCCAAGTCGATCGTCTGCTCGCAGTATGGTTACCTACATACCTTTTTGTGTCTTTACTGCGCGCGAACCTTTTCAAAATGGCCATAAGACCTACCGACGAGTGACGGCAACAATGTTTCCAACTCCCTCGTTATTTTTGTTTGTACACACCGTTTACGACTTGCGTACAAGCCGGACCACTGACTTTTCTGACTCCGCACGTAGGTTTCGGCCTGCTAGCATTTGCCGTCATTATGTTCCACACTTGAACAAGACAGCGCGAAAGGTATGCGCTGACGAGCAGATGACGCAATGTCGTCTGCTACGTCGTCTGCAACAGAAACGCGAGTGCCGTCTGCCTCCTCACACGGCTGCTCTATCAATCGTCTGTTCTCTCTGTACGGTTAAGTGCTAATTATCAAGCGCCGTTGCTATATTCCGTTACGTTTTGTTTGTTTACTACTTCCTCGAATCGCGTCGAGTGCGCGGGAATACGCGAGAGCCTTTCTCGAAAGTGCCATTTGACCTACCAGGACTTCAACAACGCGTGTCAAAGAGCGTTCTTCCTCTTTCAGCGTCTAGAAATATTCGGGGAGGAGACCGAGCGTCATCAAACAGCGAGCGGCTTCGTGTTTGGGGAGGAAGCAACGCTCTTCAACGAAAAAAAAAAAAAAGCCCGATAGGCAAAGAAAACAAAAAGAAAATACTCGACTTTGCAACCGAGTGGCCGCCGCTGTGGGTCTCGGCTTGTCGCTAGAAAAGCCGTTTGCGTTTCGCCGAATGCCGCAATCTTGACACCCCCCCCCTCCCCCGTGCGGACGCCTCGAGCGTCTTTCTTTTCTCTAGAACCACTCCAGGAAAAGAGTAGCAGCGCGATAACAGCGGATAGTGTGCGAAGAGTGCGGGGAAAAAAGAGGGGCGGGGGTTGAGGGGTGTTGGCTGTGCCAACAACACCGTGCGGCGCCCTCTCTTCACTACTGCCCCCCTGCGGCGGGGGTCGCCGCTGCAGTCTTTCTCGAAACGCATTCCCGGCCAATCAACGGCAAAGCGTCATCCCACGACAACTGAGCTTCATAACAATACACTAGACGGAAATCTGGCGCTAGTGTCCATGGGAGCTGCAACGCATGGGGCTTCAGCCAGCATGGGAATGATGGATAGTACACCTTTCCAACACAACCGTTTCGAATGTCGACGGTTAGATGTCGAACCTGTTAAACAGTGTTGCCGCCAAGGCATCAGCAATTGCACAGTTCTGAGTGAATCGACTTATTAAGGAATGCTGTAACTCCTGCTTGTAGAAGTTGCAGCTTGGGAAAGTTGGTATGGATCAATAAGAAAGCGCTTTGTCTTTAGTAGCGCTCTTTAAGCTCCGTCCTATTTCCTATCTTGTATGCGCTGTTAACTCGCTATTTCGTTTGCTGTTGACGATGACGATGTTCCTACACCGTCGCACGTACGCAAAATGGGGGATGGCTGAAAAATCTAGAACTTTGCAAGTACATTTACTTGAACTTGGCAATAATGCAAAACGATAAAATCTGAAAAGAAACCGAACACACGAAGGAAAAATTACTAATGTCGTGCGATCGGGCAGTCAAGTCAGTCATATAAGTTGTTAACCCTAATAGAGCAAGTTACAATAGTGACCGTAGAGATTAGAAAATAATTTCTAGTATTCCTTTTGTTGCCTTCTGCTAATTCGTCTGCGGTCGCCTTCCTGACTTCTGTTGTTACTTCTGCTACTTCGTCTGTTCCTTTCGTCGTCATCGATGGTAGCGTCGAGTCGCGCGCAGTCTCGCGCTCATCGAGACTTTTTTTTTTTTTTTTCCACGGAACAGCGATGAAGAGAAGACGAAACCAAATGGAAAGGAGGGGAGTGGTGGAGTGAAGCGCTGCGGAAAGAGGGAGGCTTGCGCGAGCCGCGTCTGTCGTCTGCTAGCTGGCTTCTTCGTGCAGTAGTCCCGAGAACTGCCGCCGCATGGCGAGCGCGCGTTTCTTTTCTCTCGTCCGCTAATCGCTCTTCCAGGAAAACAAGATTGGCGCGCGCGCACGGGGGGGTTATGCCGAGAAGGAAGTCGCGTTGTGCCGTCGCAGGCAGTCCCAAGGAGCGGCTTTGCCTCTGGGTACAGCAGCCCACCCCAAAAACCCTCACCTACTCCTCGATCTCAGGACGATCTAACCTCAACCTTACCCTCACCACCACCACCCCGCTCCCAGCCAACGCCATGGTTGCGCACTTGTGCACTGACTCTTTGCGCGCGCGTCTTTGGCATTCTTTCCTTTCGAGTGCTCCTACCCTTTCACCTACCACCCGTCATCTCTCTACTGTCTCTTACCTTGGGAGGCGTTATCTATCTATCTATCTATCTATCTATCTATCTATCTATCTATCTATCTATCTATCTATCTATCTATCTATCTATCTATCTATCTATCTATCTATCTATCTATCTATCTATCTATCCGCTTTGCGTTGTTCTGCAGTGCTGCTTTTGTTTTGCAGTTGCAGGCAACCCTCTCTTTCGTCCACTTGACACTGCACTGCTGGCCGCTTTTTTTCTCTTGTTTCGCGTAACTTCCCGGGGCCGATGTCGTCATTTCGCTCGGAATCCTCGTTTCCACTCCCCGCCTCCTTCGGACGAATTTCTCGCCACTATTCGACTTTCTTGTTCTTTCTTGCTTTGTTTTATTTAAGACGGGCTTGGATTGGCTCGGCTCTGTTGTAGCCGTTTCGCTCTTTTTATCTTCTTAGAGTGACACAGACTTGCGCGCGGTGACGGAAAGTTTTACTTCTACTCGGAAACGGCTCGGGTGCTTTTGTGTGACGCACGTTTAATTCTTTGTGCCTTTTGTTTGTCGTCTGCTCGCGTTTTGAAGAACAGACGATAACGTGGAGGGGCAAACTTAGCGTGCGTTGCGTGCGCAAGGTCTTTAGCGCGCCGTTTTTAGTCTGCATGAATTGTCGAGCAATGCTGGCCGGCCTCCTTTGTTTATTTTGCTCTTATTTGCTGCCGCCTGTTTCTTGTAACTGACGTCGTCTGCTAGCCTCGCCGCGTTCTGTACCCCTCACTATTCCTTTCGTCCTATGAACATATTTTTACCATTCTGACTGAATCGCCACGCCATCATATTAGCAGAACTTCAGCGGCTTCTCGGGGCAGACTGTTACACTTGAGCGCTGACGAAGTTCTTTCTGTTACCCTGAAATTCGTCAAGCAGCGCTTTTGCCTGACGCGCCTTTTTCCGGTGTCGTCTGCTCGCGCTTTGAACAGACGTGGCAACATAGCGCGGATGCGTGCGGATGGATCCCAACTTTCGCAACCAATTCCGCCAGTACAGTCCTTCTTTGTTTCTAAGGGGCGAAGCTCCTTAAGGCGGCACCCGTTCGTCCCTCGTCGTGCTCGTAGTAGTGAGTAACAAGTCTTACCCTTTGACCTCCAAGGTGGTGCCGGTGGGAGATTTCTCCTGTGCGTTGTTGAACAATAAAAAATTCGCAGCGTGCGCGTTAACTAAAAGCCGAATTCTTCTGTCTCTGTAGAAGTGTAAGTGTTAGCTAAAAGCCGACTTCTTCTGTCTCTCATTCCCATTAGCAGCCATTGTTTACCTCCAAGGTAGTGCCTGGTGAGATTTCTCCTGTGCGTGATTAAACAATAAAAATTTTGTTCAAAACGCCGTTGATTGATGAAATAAACCAACGAAAGACGCCAGATGTTTTGTAAAAACAAAACGAAAGAACGCCAGATGTTTCTAAAGCAAAACGAAAAAGACGCCAGCTGCTTAACGAAAGACGCAAGGTGTTTTCTAAAGCAATGGTTTTCTAAACAATGAAAATTCACAGCGTACATGTAAAATTAAAGTGAGCTGCAAGTCGTCATAACTCATCGAACCTTTAGTATAAACGCGCCCGATCTCACGTCGGTGATGATGTACTGGGCAGAATTCACGGAAGATTCACGGTTTACCGATGAACCTCCGCAGCTTCGCCCACTCATCATCATTCACTCCGTGGATATGCTGTGATTTTTTTTATGGCGTACTTCTTCGAGCATATATGCTATGCCTCTACAAAGTGAACCACTGACCACTTACTTTAAGCTTTAATACATACAATTTATAGAACTATTTCTCTCCAGAGGACCGCATAAGACTGATATGCGCTTTACTGTATAATGACGCCATGCTGTAGCTCCTTGGAATGTTCTTCAACAATTCGTGTGATCCTTGCATTTCTCTTGGATCTGTTTGGCAACGCTGCTAAAACGCACCTGATTTTGGCATTGATCGATAAAAAAAGGGAAACCATAATTCAAACTTTCGTCTGTTCAACTTGTCCATCTACAGGCTACGACCTTGTTCAACCGCTTCTGTAACAACTCTGCTAATGTCCAAGGTGTTTCAGTATTTATCCACAAATAAATAAACCTGAACGCGCACGTTCGTCGTCTGCTCAAGTCGTCAGGCTACATACTGGGCTACTATACGTGTTCTTTTTCTCACTATCGTCCGTTCTCTTTTAGTGACTGTCGTCTGTTCTTCGTGATCGTCGTCCGTTTCTCTGTGAGTGTCGTCTGCTTTTCGTAAAAGCTCGTCTCTTCCTCTGTGACTGCAGCGTCCGCTTTTCGTAACCTGTCGTGTGCTCCTTTGTGACTGTCGTCTGCTTTTCGTAAAGTCTCGTCTGTTCCTTCGTTACTGTCGTCTGCTTTTCGTAAAGTCTCCTCTCTTCCTCTGTGACTGTCGTTCGCTTTTCGTAACCTGTCGTCTGTTCCTTTGTGACTGTCGTCTGCTTTTCGTAACCCGTCGTCGTCTGCTCTTCCTCGCGTCTTCTGCTGCGCACCTCCTGCAACCTTCTGTCTTATCCTTTTTCTGTGTCGTCTGCTACAGCTCCCTTTTCCGCGCGCCTTCTGACACACACAAGTCCTCGTCGTCTGCTCAATCAGCTTGTGCGTTCCCCGAAACAAGCAAGGAAAAAAAAAAAAGAACGAAATACGCGACAAGTAGTATCCAACCGGCTCTGCTTTGCACGAGGCGTCGGCCTCCGCTTATCAGGCCGTTTTTTCCGCGTAACTAAGAGACCTCGCTGTTGCCCCCTTTTTTTTTCTCGGGAATGCCTGCGTAAGAGGACGCAGAAGCGAGCGATCTTGTGTAAGTCTTAGCGTCTCTTCTTCTTTTTCCTTCTAGCCGCTCTTCCTTCTTGGAAAGAAACAGTAGAAAAAAGGGGGTTGCGGCCTTCGTCCATCCTTGAGACGTGCTTTGGTTACGCTTGGAAGGAAACCCCGCACAGTGTCTTGGAAGGCGTTACGCTGCGAAAAAAAAAAAGAAAAAAGGGTTAGGGCTGTGCGTGTGCGTGTATGTGTGCGTGCTGTTACGTATACCGGCGTTTAAGCGTTCTATCACAGGCTGCAAGCGTCTTCACGGTACAGTCTAGCGTGACCGGTCACAACGTTGGCGATGCACTAAAACTTGCTCGTGCACCGTCCTATACTGAGCGCATTGTCTTATCCGGGGTCGGCGGCGGGGAGGGGGCGTTGAAAGCCCCCCCCCCCCCCCCCCCTCCTGAAATTGTTCAGCTTTGCATGCGTACATATACACACATACATACAAAGACTCGCACGAATATACATAAAGGTTGGTTAAAAGCCCCTGAAAAAAGCCTTCTCTTTACGGCCCCTACTGTGCGCTGCATTTAAGTTGCTATAGGATCTGTAGTATCCGCACATGACTATAGTGTGGCGGTTCACAAGTAGACTCACAACTTCTCGTAACATGTTGCTGCTTGGAAGATCACACATCGAAGCCTGTGAAACGAAACTGTGGAAAGGTTAGGGTTAGTTTTCGCGCCCTTGTAATATCACACGAAGTGTAAGCTGCGTACAATAGGGGAGAAAAAAAGACAACTATTGGCCACTAGCAGATCCGTAGCGATTGCTTCCAGTAGTAGTATGTGTCATTCACATAAAACCAATCTATACCATCGAAAACAATTTAGTTTTGTGCAGTTCACCTTTAGCAACGTCTATTGTTTCCGCATTTCAGGCCCTTCATCTTCCTCTTTTCTACCTTTCTTTTTTTTTTTCATTGTACTGGAGGCAGCAAGGTGTTGTTGCTAGTGCCCGCTCTAAAGAATGGGAAAGAGCAAAAAAAGAAAAAAACAACTTACGTGTTGCTCCAAGCAGAAGCTGCGCAGAACTGTCCAGAGACCCCCATCTACACCCCCCCCCCCAACCCCACGGCCCCTTCGCTTTTTCTCTCGCGTTCCCGAAATAATTCACCTTTCGCTACCTTTAAATGCAAACAATAGACAAACTTTTAATTTATTAATAATTTTTTTTTGCAATAACGAAGTCCAGAAATTTGCGAGTTCGCTCTGAGAACTGCGAACAATGGTAACAGGCTTTCCTTATTGTCCTTGTTTACCTTTCGGATTGTGAAGAAGTTCTGGTTCTCCGAATCTATTTTCAGCGCGGGTCAGCAGTTCCGAGAAAAAAATAAAACCGGAATGCCGCACCGGCTCCCCCCCCCCTTTTTTTTGTGTTTGATTGCATACCGCTAGAATATACACAATAGTTTTAATTATTTTTCCTTTTTCCTTTCTGCGGTGCAAACGGAATGCTTGAGTGCTTGCAAGTCCGAGCGCGTTTTCTTAAGCTGACTCACAGAAAAAGCTTTTATTCTGGCTTCCTATCGATCTGATATACGCATAAGATGAGAGAAATATAGAGAGGGAATGCAAGAAACGCCGACTCTAGTTTGCTACTCATATACTCATATACATCTACGGAGGGAAACAATTGAGGAGACAGACAGACAGACAGACATATTATATATATATATATATATATATATATATATATATATATATATATATATATATATATTCCTAGACGAAGGCCGGTCCCACGGCCGAAACGTCGAAATAAACTGTGCTCCGTACGTCGTGTCTCAAATACCTTCCTACAGTACCAGGGCCTGCGTGATACTTCCCATAACCCTTTTATATATATATATATATATATATATATATATATATATATATATATATATATATAATATATATTCTAAAAAGACAGGGCGTGCAAACACGGACACAAGAAAGAAGTCAGGACACCACAAACGTCGTTTGTGGTGTCCTGCGGCGTTTGTGGTGTCCTGACTTCTTTCTTGTGTCCGTGTTTGCACGCCCTGTCTTTTTAGAATGAATACTTACCAACTAGCTCAGCTCTCTGTTATTCTAATAGATAGATAGATAGATAGATAGATAGATAGATAGATAGATAGATAGATAGATAGATAGATAGATAGATAGACAGATAGACAGACAGACAGACAGACAGACAGACAGACAGACAGACAGACAGACAGACAGATAGATAGATAGATAGATAGATAGATAGATAGATAGATAGATAGATAGATAGATAGATAGATAGATAGATAGATAGATAGATAGATAGATAGATAGATAGATAGATGGATGGATGGCCTCTCTGCTAGCGGTACCTTTCACCGCAAGCACAACTACACACCAAACTCACTACTACTTGATTAACTTAGTATTCGCATTTTCCTTTTCTGGCGCTCTTTCTCCGTGATCAATGGGAGGTATACCGAAAATGTCCGAATGCCGAGCAACTGAGCAACTCCTCTGTTACAGAAAAAAAAATTACGTGGAAGCCGCTCAGCATCGGAGGCGCTCAGCAGCAACCGATTCTATATGAATTAGGGGCCGGTAAGGCGCTTCTTTTGTTCTTCGGAGATCGTTTCTTTGTCCGTGCTAATTCAGCGAAAAAATGCACAATGCCAAAGAAGTAGAATTAATGGTGTCCACCTACACAGTAGGTCAGGACAGTCCAAGGTTACAGAATTGCAAAAAACAAGAGGCTAGAGATAAAAAAGAACCGGCATCGACCAAGCAGACGATTTATAATCATTCGCGGTCGTCTGCTATTGTTATGTGGCCCGTTTTCGAAAAGGCGCATCCATGTAATTCTCGGAGTTCGTCTGCTCTCCCAAATGCGTACCCATAATACACGACGCTCTGTTATGTTTATAGAACGGTAGCTCGATTCTTCGAAAATAAGCGCACCAATAAGGTCGCTCTCCACATGCGCAGTTTTTATATATCCCGTCGCGCTCGCCGCCATCTTTCACTTTTCAGCGCGGACCGTGGACGTTATGGCCGTCTCCACCTATAGCGTCGCAAACAGTTCTTCGGTTACTTGTCTGCCATTGCTCCGACTTGAAACTTTTCGCAAGCTGTGTTCGCGTATTTGCCGCAGTCTTCGAAAAGCAAGAAGACGACGGCAATTAATCGACTCCTGTGAGAACCACGTAAGTGAAGTTACCAAAAACTAAGAGGCACAACGAAACGTGTTGTCATCTGCTATGCGCGTCGTCTGTTAACTTCCTAAAGAACGCACTTCCGTCTGCTCAGCATCTCCACTGGATTGGATTCTCTCATTTTCTTTACTCTGTCTATGTACCGAAATCACAAAGTGCCTATAGAAGAGATAGTGAAACGTTGTTCCCGTCTACTATGACCATCGTCTGCTATGTACGTCATCTGCTATGCGGGTCGTCTATTCACAAACCCCTAAGCTATATATAGAGTCACTAGAAAAACTTCAGAGTATCCCATCTGTTTTCCGCGCGCCGCCACCGACGCGATTGGCTTACTCGCATCACGTGACCTCTCGCCGCCATATCCCTTCCAAACGCTTTGGGTGCAGGCGCGTCGAATGCAGAGCGCAGCCGGACATTTAGCAGTACCACGGTCCCTAGAAGTGCTTCGTCACTTTTTTAAACGCGTCATGCAGATGCCAGAGAGTAGCTCACCAGTAACCATAGAGTTTCATACAATACCCTAGAGAGGAAACTGGCGCTGCGATCGTTCAACCACCATGGGAATGATGGGAAGTACAGGCTTCGGATTGGATAGCGTTAGCTAGCGAACTGTCTATGGATCTTTTTCTACAGTTTCAGTTTCGTTCTTCGCGAGGCGTGGGTAGTGGGGTGCGTTTCAAAGCATTCAAGCAGCGCCTTTGTTCTTCAAAGAGGCTGAAGACCGCTAGATCTCTTGGTTTGTTGCGACGCTGCAGCTTTACAGATTGTATATGACAGTTTTAGCAAAGCGTCGTGCACTCACCGCTGCGCACAGATGTAGCGTTCCATGTCAGTGCCGCAAACAGCATCGATTTCACGTTTGTTTGATAAGCGCGTCTTACCAAATCTCGTTCAAATCAGCTGTAAAACGACAGCGAAGCTAAGTAGACGCACCGTCGCGCTCCTCTGACTCGACTTCACGACAAAACAAGAGATGCGTTGGAGGCAGACCACTTGAACAGACGCACCTGGCATCGCAGCAGACGATACGTTAAGTGCTTCTCACTCAATACAGTACTGTTATTTCCATAAATAGATAATGCGTACTTTCGAGGGAAAAACAAGCGTGTTTTTTTCAAGTGTTGTACAAAAATAATTCATTATGTGGTGATGCCAAATCTGGAACACAATTGCAGAGCAATGCATACCCTGGTGGTTGAATTTGTCCAGGTTGCAGTTCCATCTCACGGTCACGCAAACTTTTTGCAATAAGTTTCACATGCAAAAGAATGAAGCAAGTTTTAATTGGAAGTAACTTCATATCACTTTGTTTTACACTCGGCAAACAAGCGTTGCGAATCTCAAGAACCTAATCCATCCGAAGCAAATCCGAAGCCTGTACTTCCCATCATTTCCATGGTGGTTGAAACGCGTCTCAAGGAGCCCGCGTAGACACTAGCGCCAGATTCCCCTCTAGGTATTATTGTAAGAAACTCTATGCCAGTAACCGAATGTTGCTGATGAGCTACTCCGGGAATTTCGTATATTTTTGCATTCCGTGTGGGAAGCATTAACATCAAAGAGCGTCGTTGTACGTGGCTGCATAGTTGGCCGCGGAATGAATTCGCCCCCTCGAAGAACACTCCTTTCTGTAGCGAACTACACAAACTTTGCTGGAAAAGCTCTCATGGAACAGGGTACTTCACCTTTTCTGTTCGCTATGTTCAGCGATATTGAAAACTGCATACTACATACCTTTCTATTTGCTCGGCTGTTTATATCTCGATCTGTTGAACAGATTGTGCATGCATTTCGAGTTATAAGCGTGTGGCGCACGAGAGCGAAATTGAAGACTTATTAAAATAATAACTGTTTACTGTATACCTTGAAGGCAATTGTCGCATGATCATTTGCCACTGCGCAAAACTGAAGCGTGGAACTCTGTTGATAAACTTGGTACAAGGCAATGTTATTAAGCGTATTTTTTTTAAAATGTTGCTAATGCTGCATTGCGCCGAGCGTACCCTTACTGTTTAGTGGGGGAGAAATGGTCACAGCAGAAAAAAAAAATCACAGTTTCGCCGCAAGGGCGAAGCAATGAATGCCATAGCAAGAAACTAATGCTATACGAAGTGAGGCTCGCCAATGGATACTCTCAGTTTGAAGAGCGCTCCTATTACAAAGGCGGCCGAAGCAGCGAAGGAAACTAGCGTGCTTCAAGTGTCGAGCTGTGACACTTGATAGTTCGCGCTCATCTTCTGTTTGTTCGTTTAGCGGCGCTCCGTAACATGAGCGCGGACATCACGGTTAAAGCTTGAAACATCCCTCTTGCTCTCACCACGAGAAAACCGCGCGAACAGACAGCGGAAGGCCAAGGTTCTCCTTGCGCAAATATAAGAAGAAGCGAGCGAGCTCGCCGACGACTTTTAAATGCGCTCGTCGCGCTCCTAGCGCCATCTCGCTGGTAATGAAGAAACGCTTATGAGCGTCGGCC
>NW_023615733.1:35000-60001 GCF_013339695.2 Rhipicephalus sanguineus
CTAGAACTGCCGCTCGCTGGCTGGCTCGCCTCGCTTCTGCTCACTCGTCGTCTGCTCCTTCTGCGGAACAGACGATAACTGCCGTCTGCTCGTTGTCGTTTCGTAGCAGACGACGCGCCCGCTCGCTCGTCTGTGCCTTCCAGGAATTGGAATCTCGTCGCTGACAGCTAGTACTGCGGTCTCTTTCTTCGAGTATTCGGTGGATTTCTTCGCTGTTCTTTGGTGTATGTGTGCTGTGAGCGCACCCATGAAGTGCGCGGACACCAAGTTGCGTGTGACCAGTGCTGACTACGGCAGGATATGCTGTTCTGGATCCGCCGCGTGCTCGCCTTCAAGGCGCGATGCGAAACGCAAGTGTGATGTCGCTTTCGCGTCGGACGCTGCGCTGATGACGACGACGACGAACGGATTGCCTGTGGTGAGTCTCAGTTTGATACGGCCAAGCCGTATATGGCTGGGAGGTGGGAAGATGCGGCGATTTGTAAGCCCGTGAGTGCGCAGAAACTGTAACGAACGAGCAATCCTAGCGTACGCAAACCTCGAATGGTCTCCGCGCTAATTTTCTCTTGAGGTTTTGTCAGCGTATGTAGCTAGGGATCTCTGCATGAACCGCTACTCGTAAAATCCTTCGTGTTCCTAATATCCTTTAAGCTTACGTCGCCAAACGCAAAGCTTGAAGCACGCATCTCTGAAATGTGGTGATGGAGAAATCAAAAGCTACAACGGAAGACACTTCGATAGATCACAGCTCGTGATAAAACACCGGGGCCGCACGTTTCAGCTGAGCTGGTCAGCCATCTGTACGGAGTGCTTGGAATCCTTGGGAGCATTTGGCACCGGGCGCGTTATGTCGTTACGGTTCGACACCGGATTTGGAACAAGTCCAGAGATGGTTTGCTTTGTTCGGACTTGTTTGGGACGATTAAATGACGTTCTTGTATTAATTTCCGCGAGGATCCAGTACAAAATGGTTGGGTTCTTGACCTGAATTTGATAACTTTTGGGTTGTTGAGGCAGGGTGGAAGGCAGGATGAAATAAGGTTAAACGCAATCTTCGAATGGTGATAACAAAATTATAGATCTCTTTTAGAAACCGATCGTGCGACAAATTTCGCGTTTCTGTAAAATAAGCTAGCGAAAAAAAGAAATGAGGGAAACGATGAAACTAGCGGATAATAGGCCCTGTATATTCACGTAAGGTGTAATTCTTCTTAAATTAAAAAAAAAATAGCAGTTACTGTACAAATACATGGAATTGGAAAAAAAATTGTATTTTATCGAGATTCCAGCAGCCTTTATTGACACGTAGTAGTATCTCAACGGGGGAATGATTTTGCATAGTGGATACGGTGCATGGCTGTTGACCCTAAGGTCGCGGGTTCGATCCCGGACGTGGCGGTCGCATTTCGATGGAGGCGAAATGGTAGAGGCCCCATGTTACTACGCGATGTCAGTGCCCGTTAAATAACACCAGATGGTCGAAATTTGCGGAGCCCTCCAGGCGTACGTCACAGTCATATCGTGGTGTTGGGACGTGAAAGCCCGATATTATTATTATAATACTTTTGAATTATTTCACAAGTCGCTCTGTCGACTACGTTACTTCACTCTCGCTTGAAAAAAAGGAAAATAAGAGCAAACTTTAACAAACGGGTACACGTACATTGAGTGCGAAGAATGTTTACATTTCGCTCTCCGCTAGTTTTGTAAAAACCGAACTATAAATAATTACTTCAATGAATCTCCTTGACAACATTTGGAGTATTTTCTAGCTTTTCTTTTTTTTTAACCCCGCCCAGATTCTGCGCAGAATATCTTGATCTATACCGCAGTTCTGTACTGGTGTGCGTTGAACTCGAAGCGCGAATGAAATTTTCGTTTGAATTGTCATATTTTTTTCCTTTTCTTCTTGACGCCTGACTTATTGCTTAAACCTGAATAATTTCACAATGAGGGAGTATGAAGTGACTTAAAGTTGAACAGCTTTGAGATGTCAAAATGATAAACCGCCTATTTTCTCGGCATTTCTGCACTCTTTTTGTGATAAGGACCCAAGAAGTACTCAACACATATGCATACACAAACTGTCTATTTTCTCGGCATTTTCTGTCGTCTTTTTATTGTAAGTTCTCAAGAAGTACTCAACACATATGCATAGATCACGCCTGGACACCTTAACAATATACTAAAATGGAAGAAAGGTTAATAATTTGAAGTGTGTTTAACAAATTGACCTAGCTACTTACAATAATAACACAACCACTCCTAGAATACTATCTATTAATCTATCTGGCTCTACCTATCTATGCTTATCTATCCATCTGTCTGTCTCTAGCTATCTATGCATATCTATCTATATATATATATATATATATATATATCTTTTCTATTCCTTTCTATGCGTACTGTGAATCCTTCTTTGAGTCTTAAGAGAAACACCAAGAACAACTGTACGAGTTGCCGACTACAGAGCGAACAATTATGTGCACTTAATTACAATATTGCTAACAAAGACATTGTTAACATAGGCACTCCTGGAATAATATCTATGTATCCTATTGTATTCCACGCGTACTGTGAATCCCTCTTTGAGTCTTAACAAAAAACACCAAGAAGAACTGTATGAGTTGCTGACTACAGAGCAAACAATTATATGAACCTAATTACAATATTGCTAACAAAGATATTGTTAACATAAGCACTCCTGGAATAATATCTATTCTATTTCATGCGTACTGTGAGTCCTTCTTTGAGTCTTCACAGAAATACCAAGAACAACTGTAGGAATTGCCGGCAACAGAGCGAACAATTATGCGCACTTAATTACAATACTGCATATGCAAATGTTCCGTTATTCTAGGAAAGACAGCACTTAAAACGCATCACCACAGATTCAATACACGGCTGTACAAGATACGGCTCATTTGGTACAGCTCAAATGGTATGGAGCACCGGACGCCTTATCCGAAGGTTGTAGGTTCGGTCCCTACCGGGCGGCAAGTCGTCTTTTCGTCCACTTCGATTTCGACACATTTATACCATAATTACTTCACTACGGTTAAATGACTACAAATAACCTTCCCGTACCGTCCCCGGCTTCACTGTCTGTTGGTTTTCATTAGATTTTGTCTATCAAAGAAAAAACGAACTCTTGATCTATTGTCCTTGTTTCTTTTATGCGGCTAACAAGTTAGAAAGCGATGCTAGAAAGAAAACAGAACAAGTAAACCAATACTAGATAAAGAGTAACACGGCGTTTGTAGTATAAAAATAGCCTGACCTAGCAAGTACAGTGTCAGTGCACGTTGGGTCCGGTGCCGCTTTAAGATCAACGTTGGCATAAACTTAAGATATCTCAAATTCTGTTTCTTTTTTTAATATTTAAAGGGACACTAAAGAGCAAAACGATTTTTCTCGCATTAGTAAAGTAGTCTTCCACGATACCAAAAACACCACGCTTTCTGCGCGAAGACGCTTTATAAGCGAGAAAACGCGCAAAAAGAAAATACAGGTGGCGACGCCACCTTGGAATTCCCGCACCATTTGCCGTGACGTCACATATTTTCGACGGTGCCTGTTCGGCCCAAGTAGTTCCTAATAGGTTAAATCGAAGTACATTGTCCTCTGAGGGGGCCAGAGACTTGACATAACGAGTTTGTGAAAATTTCGTCGAGCCAGTGGCGCCAAAATACGTTAAATGCTCTTTGAAGTCTTTTACGTCACGAATTACAAAGTTCGGCGCGAAATTTAAAAATGAAACTTTGAACTTGGTTTTCTCCTCTAATAATAAAGCTATGGTGGTGAAATAAACTACACAAGAGTTCTCCGAGCACACTTTATCAATCTAAACCAATTCATTGTTTCTCTTTAGTGTCCCTTTAAGAAGTACGTGGGGTGTAGAGGTTGTTGAACTTCGAAAGCATGCGCTGCTAAAAATTTTGTCTATTTTCATTTTTTTCTGCTGATTCACTGGCATCTTCTAGCGGTCACCGCACAGAAGTCGCATGTCAGGCAACGCGCTGGGGCGCCGTGAAGACGCGCCATATGCGCCTGTAAAAAAGAGACGTCCATGTGGTTCCATGTGGTTCGCACATTTCGTGGACTCAGAAAAAAAAAAAAGAAAAGATTGGGCCGTCCGTACATCCCTAAGGGCACATAAAAGTGTTGCTCCAAACATGGAGTTCATGACGTACATACGTGTTCGTTTTTTTTTGTTTTCGTATGGCCTCTGAGACTTGATTCTCGTTATTGTGCGAGGGTGAGTCGAATAAAAAGCGTGGCCTTCGAGATTCGTGGTTTGCGCTTATTCACCGATTCGATGGATTACGGGTGCAAGGGGGAATGGGGTGTGGACCATCTGAACATTTATTCCCGAGAAAACGCAGCGGTTACAATTCGTCGCTTATAGTGCGCATCGCGAAGTAATTAAATGTTAATTAGCGGATTTCATATAATCATCATCGTTATCCTTTATTTCAAGTTCTGTTAATACATCAAAATACTCAACGCTGGTTTTAATAAATCCACAGCCATCGGCTAGTAGGGGGTCTAAATAAATATTCAATTACATGAACAGATTGTGCTAGCATAGCAGATATTGTGTAAGTACGCTTCAATGAATCATAATCGGTAGATTATGATTCAGTAGACATACATTATCGCACCAGTAGATGATGTATGCCAATTTTTTTTTCCCTGCACTTAATGGCGGCCGCGGGAAACGATCCATCTCAGTAGAATGCGCTACGAGTCGAGGACGATTTAAAAAAAAAATTCGCGTTTTCTAAAAGAGGAAATATAATAACGGTATGCACATCTATCACATTGCGTGTGGATATGCGCGCAGGCTTTCTACAAATCGCGCCTGTCTCGACTCGACTTGGATAATCGAAGAAATAAAAGATAATAAAGAAAGTGCGATTGCGACGAGAGATTCCGGTTCTGCGAAACTTCTCGTTCGGAGAAGAACTTTTCGCTCCGACGCGGATAAAAATGCGGCGTTGTCGTTGCTACGCGAGCCGCTTAGCCTTTTCTCGGAACAAAGCGAAATATTTCGGTGAAACTTGCGCGCTGCTCGGAACACGATGAAAAACTGCGTTGAAATCGAAAAAAGAGACAAAGAAAGCGAGCTCGTCTGACGTGGTTGTTTTAATTTACAATTCGCAGATTTCGGTGGTGAATTTCGCCATCATAGGTTTATTAATAGAGGAAAAGATCAAGTTCAAGTTTCATTTTTAAATTTCGCGCCGAAATCTCCCCGCGTGACGTCACGGATTTCAAAGTGTATGTATCGTATTTCGGCGCCACTGGTTCAACAAAATTGCCCCAAACTTGGTATGTTAAGTCTATGGTCCTCCTCAGAGGACAATGTACTTCATTTTTACCGATTATGAACTACGTACATGTGACATCACGGCAAATGGTTCGGAAACTTCAAGATGGCGTCGCCACCCACATTTTGTTTTTGAGCGTTTTCTCGCTTACTAAGCGTCTTCTCGCAGCAAGCGTGGTGTTTTTGGGATTGTGAAAGAGTATACTTTACTAATATGAGAACAATCGTTTTGCTCTTTAGTGTCCCTTGAATTCTTTTGTAGTTATAGATATGCTGTAGCGTGACCTTAGAATCGATACACCTAAGCCTTATTCAGCGAGCGGTGTGTGTGTTAGCGCAGTTCTGCTCCTTGCGGCGTTGAACGTAAACACAGCCACATGCGCGGGTTGTGGTCAATAGACCTCGTTAGCTCTCCTGCGAGAGGCGCCGCCGCCGCCGCTTCGTATTATCGCGCGGCGTCACGTGACCTCATGTCCTCGTTATATTAAGCCTTGTAGGGTGTTTTGTCAGTTCCGAACACATACAGGACGTCCATCTCTAGAGCCGCACAGCGATCAATGAATGTATATATTCGTGAGTGCTCGCGCAAATTTGGCGCTTGTTTAGCTACGTGTGGTTGGATCAGCTGGCGAAGCAGACTTCTTTTTTTTTATTTCGTTGTTCACGCTTGGGTGGTAGAGATTCTGGTGCACATTAATTTTGCTCAGGTGGCCGAAATCAGTCAATCAATCAATCAGTCAGGCTGTGTTCGCAGATGTTCCTGCAGCTCAGGCCCAACGCTGCTGTGTCAAAGTTGTTGGGTTTTCACCGATAACGTCCAATATTCGGCGATATTCTGAAAGCAGACGGCTGCCAGAATATCGCTGTCTTCTGTGTACACTTCTGCTAAATGTGCAGCGCTGCAGGTGCTTTCCAGAACATCGTCGTCTTCTAACGTATTGCACGACTTTAACAGCCAACAGGTGGCGTTGTTCCGCAAATCGTCTTCTTTGTTATAATAGCACAGTTTCGGCGTTAAACGGCCGACATTATGAAAAATCGTCTGCTATTTTTTTTTCTAGTCATCGCCGTCTGCTACACGTGTACTTCTGCTCTACGTGTGGCGCTGCAGACGTTTTCCAGAACAGCGTTGTCTGTGACATACATAAAGCGTTAGATTTAGCGCTAACGGCCAACAGACTGCAATATTCTGGAAAGTGCGCATGCCAGCTTGATTTTGGGAAACCCGGCTGTGTTATAGGACTTCCTGGTATAAGCGCGCGGAAAGAAAAAAAGAAAGAAACAGAACCGGGTTCTAAAAATTACGAACCAGCTGCGGGGTGTTATGCTCGCTTTTAGCACGTCGTCTGCTAGCCGCGCTGGCTGGCAGACGTGTTCTTTATTGCCTGGTGAGATACGCTGTGGCGGTTCGTTGGCTTTGCGAAGCCTTTCGTGCCACGGTGCGTCATTTTGTCATTTATTACTTTTTTTCCAGAGTTGTCTGATTCGTTCGCGAGTTGGCGGCTGTATTTATACGTTAGTCGAGATCACGGAAACTCCTTTTATCGCGCGGAGCGTTCGGAACGCTAGGGCACAAACACAAATCGCTTACGAAACTGAATTTACGGTGTGACGTTTTTTTTTTGTTCTGGTTTATTGCGTAGTCTTATGCTTCGCTTTTGATAACTGGCGACGCTCTTGTGTGGACACATCAGCGGGAAGCCCTCTCATCACGTGATCTGTTTGAAACGCCATAGAATAAACACAGTTTGCTTATAAAGCTGAACGGATCCTTTCTGAACGTCCCGAAGAACAGATTCTGTACTGTCCGTGCCTTCTGCATTTGGACCTATTGGCTGTCGGCAGTGTCTGTAATGCAAATTGTCTGTTCAAGGATCGTTAGACTATTTCCTGTAGCATAGTCATTCGAACGAGTTGTTTAGAGAAGTGCAATTAACAGTAGTCGATAAATGAGTCATAATGCTGTCGATAGCCATTCTGTAGACTTTTCGATTTGTGTTGAATCCTTAAAACATGGCACGAAGAATAAACGATGTTTTGAGATGTTTTCTTTCCTGTAATTTGCGACGATAAATTTCGAGGTCGTGGAATTTGGCCGAGAATATAAGTAGCCTGTACAACTTCCAACTACTAACCTTCCGACACCAACCTTCAAGACTTATATACCTAACCTAACCATCCGTGTGTTTGCAGACTGTACCTGTACCAAAGTAACGCGTTTAGGTCTTCAGGGTGATGGTAGTGTGTGAAATATTCACGTTTTCGTGACCATTATAGCGGTTAGGTTTGAGTCGGTTTGCTGGATTCCCTCACGACATTCCGTGACGCAATGCGCTAGGTCCCTTGTGTCACGACAGCTGTTTCTTTTTTCCACACGGATGCCTCATGTCCAAAGCTCACGATTCACTGGCTCGCTCGCCCCCTCGCGGCTTCTCGAGGAACTACGGAAACGAGACCATGGCCTCCGAGATAACGGGCGCGCGGCGGGTGCGCGCGTCCACCATCTCGGAGGCCATGACGAGACCATCGTGAGAACTCGTGCATGTTCTGACGTATTTCTTGCAGATAGCGTGACGCCTCCTGCTACACACGATCGCTCGGGTGAAGACAGTATCGTGTCTAACGATCCCTTGTACGTGGGGTGTTTCGGCAAGAATTTCAAAAGTGTTTGTTGCCTTTTTGGGAAAGCTCGTTGTCAGCAGATAACTGTCGCATGCAATTGGAATGGTAGAGATCGAGATAAAAACTTTTGATGATATTCCCGGAAATGTTAGCCTGGTTTATCGCCTGGCTTGGTACTTCAGGTGTCGGGTGATGGCTGTGATTAGCGAGTTTTAGTATAGCGGATAACAGCAAACGCAAGGATTTAGCGTTAGCGTTGCGTGCTCCTAACTGCGCATGAGCAGAACGTAAACGTAGCCCGAGCTCTTACGTACGAACGCTATTTATGGAGTATAGCGTTCAACGCTAACGCACGCAAGAGATCCCGTACGTGGGGCAAGATGGCGGTGCCTCTTGAAACGAGAGCCGTCCACTTCGAATCTTTGTAGCCGTCGCCCTGCATTATTAAACTTATTCATTCCCTAATAAAGTTCGTATTTGATTTATATTTGAGTAATGAGGCTTCGCCAACCGTGTACCGCCGATAAAATAGTTCCGTTTTTGAGATACAAAGTGGATTTGCGCTGCAGAAGGCTTAGCAAGATTTGTTGGCAAGGTTCGCTCATGTTTTCTGTAGCAGAGCGGAGATGGCGACGCTGTCTTTAGTCGCCTCTTTCCAAGATACGGCCACAAGACAAGCAGATACATGTCAGGCTTCGTTTCCCTTCATGCCTTTTGCGGCAGTGCATGAATGTGCCGCGTGATGCGTCCCAGCTTAAAAAGGCCAGGTACAAGGGGTCTTGAAGAATTCTCGAACGCGGCATGTCGACAGAAACCAATGTGTCAGAACTCAACACTTCTGCAAACGCGACATGGAGACGCAACAGTGGTGACTTTGGATCAGCTCGATTTGGTGGCGCTTTTGTGGATTCTACAGTGCATTTAGTCTTTTTATGTCTAGATGCCGCCGTATGTGCTTGCGTTAGCATTAGCGGGAATGCCTTCTGCTGTACTAAAAGACCACCAGTTGACACGCAGCGCGTTCCGTTTTAGCGTTAGCGTTGAGACGCACGCTAGCGCTAACGTAAGCGTTTCCCGCTATACTAAAACTCGCTTACAATGACCACATATACACACAAATAATGCGTACTGTCACACACACATATACACACAAGGGACATTCATAAAGTTTCGTTATGGCGAGTAGTCCTCGGAAACACCAACAGCGCTTTTGTGTTGCGCGTCGCACAACCACCGCTCTGCCACGGGGTCGTCGAATTCAGATTATGGATAAATACAGTACGACTGACTGTACAAATAATTAGGTAGTTTAGTGGTACTTGCAATCCACTGCTGTAAAATACACCATAATTTATCCTAACTCTTCCACTTTCCTTAAATATGGTCTCCAAAACCTCGGCATCAAATTTTCTAAATTTCACCCATCTATAGACAGTCTATGATCACAATACATACCGCATAGGGATACAGTTCGCAGAACGCTCCCCTTGGGTCACGTCTGCGTCACCGCATTTTCTAGAAAGAAGGCCTTCAAGTTGTCGCGTGTCTCTTTCTGAGACGCCGCGCGGACGTCATCTCTCTCTCTCTCTCTCGTAGCGACGCACTGTCCTCAAGCGTTGGGCTATTTTTGCGCCCTTGAGTTATCGCGCGCTTTTCTAAGCAAGCACGCACCTGCTATTCCTGTCGTACGTGTATGCTCGTTTCTTTTTTGTTTTTTTTTCCAGCACGCCATACACTTATGGCGCAATGTTGACCGCTCGCCTGCACCGGTGTTGCCTGCGTTTCGCACGCAGAAGGTCCTTCTGCTAGAAGCAGTCGTCTGCTAGCTATAGGCCTGGCGCGTTCCTTCTGTTCTGCTTGCACACCAATGACAAGCCTATGCCGCTCCTTCAGCCGTCTGCCTGTGACGATCACCGTTCGTCTGCTTGAAATCCGCAGACTCGACAGCCTTACCCGTCTGCTATTCTTGACCAAGGGTCCACGTCTGTCACCTATGATACACTTCCGCAACATATCTGTCGTCTGCTGTTTCTATTTCGGATCGTCTGTCGGTGACTCGCATAACATTGTTGCCGTCTGCTGCCGCCATTCCGGACATCGTCTAATGCCACCAAATGCTCTGGTGAGGCGTATTTTTAATACGATCAGATAGGTTGTAGCAGCCTGCTTGGCCCATAAGAGCTGACATGACTGTGCATTCGACAAGATGGCGGAATTAATGACAGTACCCTGAATTCTACCATACGACTTTGACGTCTGCCATTCCTGGTCAGTTGCCCCCGTCTAGTGTGGCTGCAGCCGTCTTCTGTTTTTGACCTAACCGTCTGCTATATTGCTAGTCCGATCGTTCAGTGACGTAAAATTGTTGATGTCTGTTGTTTCTGACCCATAGACGACTGCTTTATACCGAGAATGCCTGTCGCGTGCCCCGTACTAACCCTAACTCTTCTTTATCTTCGCAGATGGTTGTCGGTGGCCCGACGGCGATCTCCGCCGCGCCCCTGGTGTCGTCCCGCGCCGCGAGCTGCGCCTCCCCTTGCTGCTGCTGTTGCTGCTGCTGCTGCCCTGACCTGCAGGTGTGGTCGCCGGCTACGACGACACCGCTGTCCGGCGGCGGCATGTGGTCGGCTCAACTGCGGTCGTCGCCGCCGCCGCACGCCGCCGCGTCTCAGACGGGCACCGCGCACGGCTGCGCGGCGCTGGCCGACAAGCAGGCGCTCTTCCTGGTCGCCTTCCCAATCTGTGCCTCTTCCGCCAACTCCCAAGCGTCCAACCACCTACACCCAGCGTCGACGACGCCGACGTCAACAGCGTCCTGTCGGTGCTGCTGCAAGTGCAGCTGGAGCGTCAAGTCGGCGCCCTGTTGGAACTCGCCGCAGGACTCCGAGAAGACCAGCTTCCTGCTAAACGAGGAAGAAAGCAAGCCTGCTTCCGGTCCCCTGGAAGAACGCCTCATGGAAGCCCCGCCTCCGTCCCCTCCTACGTCACAGCATCGCCATGGCAACCAGCTCCCTCCCCACCTATCCCCATCTCCTGGCGCGCCAGTAGGGGCGGGGCCCCCATCCGACGTGGACACAGACCTGAGCCGCGTTCGGGACGCCCTGAGGACGCTTGCCACGAGCGGCTACTACTACGAGGGACTGTCCTGGGAGGAGGCGGGTCGGCTACTCCGGGGTCAACCCGTGGGCACGTTCCTAGTGCGAGACAGTTCGGACAATCGGTTCCTGTTCGCCCTGAGCGTTCAGACCGAACGCGGTCCCACCAGCGTCCGCATCCACTACTGGCGCGGCCAGTTCCGGCTGGACTGCGAGGACGCACTAGCGGGCAGCATGCCGTGGTTCTCGTGCGTCGTGTCGCTCGTCGAGCACTACGTGCGACTCAGTCGGTCTGCCAAGGGACAGATGTGTGTGTGGCTGGACGGTCATGGTCGCCGGGACTTGCCCATCGTGCTGACCAGGCCGCTGTACCGGGAGCCGGCGTCGCTGCAGCACCTGTGTCGCATAGCGCTCAACAGGAGCGCTGCAACGGTCGCCGCAGCGACGTCGACGTCGTCTTCGATGTGCAGGACTGTAGAGCCGCTACCGGCGGCTCTGAAGGACTACCTCAGGGACTACCCGCACCTACACTGACCAAAGCGTTATCACACTTCCCTGCTCCAACTTTATCCGTTGCCCTTTTTTGCGGTGTTTCGTTTATGTGGCCCTAGGGCGCCTCGATGCCAGAGTTCCTTCGCACAGGGTGGTCACACCCATTGATCGCGCCGCCGCCATATTGGGTCAAACAGTGCAGCTATCGCGTTGTGTGATGCCATAATTGAGTAAAATAGTGTATGCTGTCACGACCCTGTACGAAGGAACGCTGTCATCGAGGTGCCCTATGTGGCCCCGTCCGGCTACGCCATCTGGTGAGGGTTTTGTGGGTTTTGATTAGAAAACGACTGCACTAATGTTACCGGCCGGTGCTGATGGGCCTCCTAGCTCCTTAAATCATGACTCGTACTTCCTAAACGTGTCGTGAAGAAATTTATTGGACAGCTTGTGGAGTCACTGGATGTTTGCAATATGTTGTTTTGATTGCGTGCGTTTCACTATGCCACAGTAAGAAGTGTACGCAACTGTCTTTGTAATATATGCAGTTTGAATCGATGAGAATGTGATGGCTTTGTTCATTCCTTGCATTCAGAAGCTACAGAGCTCACGTGTCCTAGGTGCAAGTCAGGCTGGTTTTTTTTTATTCAACAGATTGGCTTGCAAATCTTTTCCCCGTTCTGGTCCTCCAACATGGCGGATATTGTGACGTCATTGCAGGACATCTATAGCCACTGCTATTCGGAATAGGCGACTTGGTACATCGCAGCTGAGGCCACGAAATGAAAATAAATAAATAAAAACCAAGTGTAACCAGACTTGTCAAAGCACTGAATAACCTCCAGTTGGAAGGTCTGTCCTGCGCAATGTACTATTCGGCTGATCACGTGGTCTCATTTGAAATATTTAGTTAAAGTCTTCCAGGATATGCAGCACGTGCTTTTTCAGACTTACTCTGAAAGGAACGGTCCCGACTGGCCCACGGTTGTCAAAACTTGACCGACTGTGATCAAAAACTTACGCAAGGTCTATAACTTGTCTTGGGCGAGCCTTAAAAGCGTCACTTCTAGAGTTGCGTCAGACAGTATAATCTTGAAGATCGTCATTTGCGTTTGAAGTACAGCCGTCCTGTTATGTGCATTATCCTTCCAAGGAGGAAGGATGTGCTTGTGTATCTGCTCAGGGAATTGAATACAAGGATGCACGTATCACAGAAAGAAAAAAAAAAAGAATTCGCGCGTCTGCGAACTTTTTACGTCTTGAGAGAGACCAATGTAAGCGTAAGACGTTCACAAGACGTCTTCTTTAGGATCTGACGTGGCGTTTTCACGGTTTTCTAAAAGGGCCGAAGTTCTCGTTTTAGAGAGCGAAACGAGATTGTTTTCTACGTTAGTGATAAAACTGTTTCACACAAATCAACCGAAATGTAGCCTCGAAAGAATCAAACCTAACATGTAGTATCGCCTTCTCTAAGGGCTTTCGCAAAATATTTCAGTCACGTGACCCGCAGTCACTTTTTGTAGTCATTTAAGCGGCAACTGTTCACAAGGCTCCCACTAGCTTCTTAAGAACTACGTCTACTAGCTCAAGTCGGTGCTCTTTCGATAACGAACCCGGTCATTTTGGTGCTAAGACACATTAGGCCCGGCTATTCTACACGATCTTACAAGATGTGCTCTATACCATGTCGACGTATTGCCAAGAAATGCTTCACTTAATTCAGGCTGTCTTTTTAACTGCGGTCTCTTGGATGCTTGTGCCTTCGAGGAAGCTTCAGTTTTGAAAGCTTGTGGTGCTTCGAGAGCTTGCTCTGCTTGTGATTTGTCATGCTAGCTGCAGCAAAAAACCATAGTATTTTGCTTGCCAGAGTCCGGTTCCAACCATTAGTCAACGGTTTATTATCTGTTGCCTGATTACGCTATGAAGTGTGTTTTCAAGCTGTCGTATGTTTTACTGCATATTTCCTGGTCCCGAATGTTTGCCGAGTGCTAGCTCACTCGATATTATTGCACTTTGCCTCAGCGACGTGAAAAGTGCTTGCCTGCTTACAAAGTTCTGATTACGTCCGTAGAAAGGTGCTCCGTCTTGTCGGAAAACCTATTTTAGTGGCTTGCCTTTTGCGGCTTGAAAAGTTGTGTTTCTTTTTATGTAACTTGTCTCGGGCAGCTGTCTTTTGTATATTTACGGATATCAGGAGGAAAATAGCGCGCGAGCTCGAAGTGTATTCCGTTAAGAGGTAGCCGCAAAATCGTCTGCTTTGAATCGGATGCCGCTAGAGGGCTCGCACGTTCACCGGTGCCGAATGAAATCCGAAATTTAAAACGGGTACTTGATTTATGTGGAGCTTGCGTTAGGTGTTCGTTCTAGCCTTATATTCAGTATCATTTTTAAGGTGTGTAAACTAAGACTGCATGTGCTGCAATATGCACACACGATGACACCATTCGAGCGTTCATCTTCAAGCGTTCGTTGAAGCGTTCATCTGCTTCGAGTAGCAGACGATTTTTTTTCGAGTGCTCATCGAGTAGCAGACAATCTTGCGGCACTCCGAATAGCAGACGACAGTCTGGCATTCCGAGTTGCACACGATTTTGCGAAGACGCTCAGAGAGCGATTTTATGGTAGTCCATGTTGCAGACGTTCTAGCGCATCTAGAAGAAGCGGACGAATTTTTGGGGTACTTGATCTCCAAAGTGCTTTGCTGCTCATGTAAACCGTAGCTCATTAGCCGCACCAATTGCAAAAAAGTTCATATCTTAAAGTCGCCTGCACACAAATTAGGCTTAAGTACTTTATTATTCATCTCGCCTTCCGCCAAGAGGGCAGACATATTAGAAATTTTATTCTGCTAGGTTTAGTACATGTCGATTTTTCGCAACTGGCGCGGTTAAGAAGCTGCTTTTCATTCGTGTCAGTCTAAGAGAGAAAAAGTGTGTGCGTTACACGTGACCGATCACGTGATTGCCATGTTTCAGCTTTGCAATTCTGAAGAGCGCGGCTGCTTAGTATTGTTTTTAAGTCCAGTGACTCCACGAGCCAATACAAGGAAACTAAAATAGAAAAACAAAGCGCGTTTTACTGTACTGTTCAGGTGCCTTCCGGGACCAAGATGGCGGCTATGTTTGTGTCTGTATATGTCGTGTCTGGTGTAACGCGCGCTACCGCCATCTGTCGGGTAAAAAGAAAACCAGCACACGTGTATGTGTCTCTGATAACCGACGTCCCAAGTGTTCACAAGAAGTGGGAAGTAGAAAAAAACGAAAAAAAGATATTTCGGCGGTTTCCACAATTGTGCAGCGCTGTTGTTGTGAAGCTTTTCCCGATTTTTTTTCCTACTCCCCTTTGAAGATGCGCGGCTGTACACTATTCGCGACAGCCATGCGGTATTTTTGTACAAGCGGCCCGTATCTTCTTTTGAGAAGTCGTAAATTTTGCGCGGGCCATGAAGCTTTGTGAGTGACGTGCAAAAAAGAAGAGCAACGTTTGTGGCATGCATGTCGTTTTGGGCGGGAAGCATCCATGATTCATCGCGAGGATAGTCATATTTTACACGCACTTCTTTTGAGAAGGTCGCGTCCGTCTTTTAATATCTGGTGGCCTTATTCGAGTTAACCGACACGTGTGCCCCTTATGAGCACTGTCCAGTGACGTATCTTCAAATAGCTCGCCAACCCAGAGCCAAGACGTAGCTTCCTCAAGATATGAAGCAGTAGAAAAAATTAGCAATAACAAAAAATTCATGACGCCAGCCGATTTGTCTAACTTGATGCTAAGGTACACAGTCAGTTGCAGACGACACATCTAGCGTCACTCATAGCAGACGATACATCTTGTTTCGAGTCCTAACAGACGACGCGCGTCGAACTTACAAGTGAATACATCATCTAGCGGCATATATCGTCTCTTGGCCTTTTTTCCCTATTCCATCTTGTTGCTTGCGACATACGGAACACTTTTCAGATCCAGCCACGAAACTGCTTCCTGCCTAAATATTCTCGCAATTTCTTTTCTGTTCGGGAATTCGGCCTATCGCTAACCCTAACGACAATGCGAAAGCTACAAATCGCTTTGAAAAGTAAATGTATGTCCAGTGTTTTAGGAATGTCAATTCGGCATACCGTACACCTTTTGAGGTCGTCCGGCATCTTCTAGCAACACACGCACCGTAGTTTCGATTTATTATTATTAGTAGTAATATACTTTTATTCAGCCAAGTTCGAGGGCTAGATTTATTAAAAACAAACAAACTTCCGCACCACACAACGGCATGCCACGACTTTGCCAGTGAAGGAAAAGCCTGTTTCTACCTTAAAACAAACCACCTGATGTGTGAATATCATGCAAGGCCCCCGCAACTATTGTGTGTGTGTGTGAGTGTGCATGCGTCGTAATGTGTGACAGTACCGCGTAGTGTTGTGTGCTTGCGCGTGAGTATGGCATCTGAATGTTGTAATACGTTGTGTCACTGTATAATAGGATATGTTTAATAATCTCGCGAGAAAAAAAAAATGGTGCAGCTGTTCATTTGTACATAGTGTAACATAGCCATCGTAATATATGAAAGAAAAAAATGAAAAGAACGCAGAATATGACGAAGACAAGGAAACAATAAATTTTTTGTCTGGTATTTCCTACAAAAACCTGTGTCGACTTCACTTCTTCATGCTTTCGCCGAGGAGTCAGCGCACCGTAGTCCCAAAGACCGGTTTCGCCGAGTAGTCGGCCTGTGGTAGTAACAAAGAAAGACCGGCTCGCCGAGTAGTCGGCCTGTGGTAGGAACAAAGACCAGCTCGCCGAGTAGTCGGCCTGTGGTAGCAACAAAGACCAGCTCGCCGAGTAGTCGGCCTGTGGTAGCAACAAAGACCAGCTCGCCGAGTAGTCGGCCTGTGGTAGTAACAAAGAAAGACCGGCTCGCCGAGTAGTCGGCCTGTGGTAGCAACAAAGACCAGCTCGCCGAGTAGTCGGCCTGTGGTAGCAACAAAGACCAGCTCGCCGAGTAGTCGGCCTGTGGTAGCAACAAAGACCAGCTCGCCGAGTAGTCGGCCTGTGGTAGTAACAAAGAAAGACCGGCTCGCCGAGTAGTCGGCCTGTGGTAGCAACAAAGACCAGCTCGCCGAGTAGTCGGCATGTGGTAGCAACAAAGACCAGCTCATGCCGGTCCAGAGAGCTGGGATAATGACAAGAGCCAGCAGAAAGCCCTGGTCTTGAGTCCCCGAAAAACAGAGACGCCCCCTTCGAGGGCTATCGACAAAAATTGTGATTATTCTTTCAACAAACTTTATGTGTGTCTGTCTAAGGCATAGTGAGGTGGCAAACTTACTCCTAAAACATATAGAAATAAATTAATAATGGGTTTTTTAAATTTTAAGATCTAATTACATTACATACTACAGCTGGCGGGAAGTTATGACATTACATTACCACTACTTTTTGAAAAGTAACTAATTTACTTTGAAATTAGGAAAAGTTCATCATTCATGCAATAACTCATGCACACTTTATTTACACAACATATAAGTTGAAATCTCAGAGATCTGCCCAAACTTGAGGGTTGGCATTCATATTAACTTGTCTTCGTTAGTTCTTGCTTTTTCTCCTATTGGTCAATCCATGGCAACCACCAATCCGATAGAGCGTGCTTGATTTATTCGTTCAAACATACTGCGGACCAACGTCTTCGTCCAGGCAGGAGGGTCTGAATAAACATCAAATCGATGGCAAGAGCAAGAATAACAAGTGTACGAATCATTAAACACTAATCAATAGACTAAAGGAATCAGCAAGTATGTGGAAGGTTAGACGAAACGAAGTCCCCAGTGCACTCGATGATTAGATGGTAGGCCCTCATTGAGGTGAGAGAGCCCGTCACTTTAACAACTAGCTGCAAAATAGCGACGGGGTGACGGTTATCACACACGTGCAGCGGCCGAACCGTTTGGAGACGCAGCATTTTTGTATATAGGCTTGAGTGGGTCTTCCCGTGCCGCTTAGGAGCACATAACAAACGGTTCGACCGCCGCACGTGTATTGATAAGGTCGAGTCTATGTGCACCTCAAAGACAGCTCTGGCTCACATCAGCTAAGCAGAAACGTCATGTGTGACGTAAACGGTGGAGAGGCGCAAGTCCCTGTCGACCCTGGTTCTGGTAGCAGTAGCGCTGGACAAAACAGTGAAAACCGGAAAGCAGCACGGGGTGGGTTATACTGGCCCCCTCCAGTGACACGGGCCTGGCAAAATGGCCAGGCCCGTGTACTGGCAAAGTGTACTGGCCCGTGTACTGGTACTGGCAAAATGGCGATACTTTCCCTTTCATTGAAACTGCGACGTTCCCGCTTAGGTCACGTGAGCCTGCGCTGTTGAGGTGCAAATAGACTCTCCCCTATCGGTTGCCCCGTCACTGTAATGCGACCGACACCCTTCAGGAAGGAGGATCAGTACATCGACTGAAAACAATACGAAGAAGATGGCTTTCGCCTTGAAGTCGTCTTAGGCGAATGCATAAGGGACCATGTGACTTTATTTTGTGCTCCCAAAATTGTCTATGAAAACCCAATATCCTTCCTTGATTATTGGATGGAAGCCTTGGCATTGGACTAGGTATGCTTGTGGTTTCTTGCACATTTCACACAAAATAAACACGAATCGTCTTCGTTAGAATGGTATAGGGGGTGAAACGGCACCTTCTACCGGGTTCCTACGTCCAGTCCGGGCTTAGCGGTGCTCCCTTGTGCCGCGGAAGGAATTCCACGATGGCTGCAGAGAAGGAGAGAAGGTCTATAAATGCGCACCGACCGGTGAGATTAGAGCGTTAGAAAAAAAAAAAGAAACAGTGTAAGCGAGAGATAAAAAAAAAAAAAGAGGGGGGCACGCGCCGAGAATTTTATGGGCTGCGCCTTGTACTACCTTGCCTGCGGCACACGACCTCGCGGTGGCGCGCCGGTCAATGTCGTCGTGTTGCAACCCACAAACGGCTTGCCTCGTCGTCTGGCGCGCCCCATTAGACGCCGAGAGCGCCATTAATTTCTTTAGCGGCCATGCTCCGCAGCGGTCCGCATTATAAGGCAGCGAAGAAGGACGTTGCCGAGAAGACTTGAAGACTGTGTATGCTTTTTTTTTAATTGAAACGATGAATAGGAGAGGTTGGTGCCGTTATGGTTGGACCGGCTACTCCTTCTCGTTTAGCAGACGAAAACGAGTGTGCAATAAAGAAGAATAATAGGAAGGGCACAAAATGTCACGCAGTCGAACACAACATGTACAAACACAATACTATCGAACACCGCGTGAGCAGATATGTTCTCGCCCTTAAATGACCGGAGGGGATGGGTGAAATGGTTAGCAGACGATAAATATAGAACATTTTAGAGTGACAATATGCGGGAGCGTCATTGAATCGATGTTGATTGAACACAATGTTAGGCAGCCATTAGCCACCATTATAGCCTATACTAGTCATCCTTAGCCAGCTGCAGCAGGCATAATCTGGTGACAACCGGTGCTGGCAGTATAGGCTGGTGACTACGGTAGAGGTCAGTACACCACCGCTTGCATTTCACCGTTCCAAAATGGCGGATGGAGGTAGTGACACTCTAAGACACGCTGTCGCACATAAGCAAATGGGAAGACGGCAGCAGTTTAATGAATAGCAGACGATCTGGGCTGAGCAGACGACAGGTGTCAAAGCACGAGCAGACGACTGTGAATCGGGTGTCTATCGACCTGCAGTGAACTTTCGCGGGTTATCTTTGTTCGCTGAAGATTCTTAGAAGAAACAATGACATCCTGGGATGAATGTACTAAAAGCTATAATAGGTGGAGCGTGTTAGTTTGCTGCAGGCGGAGTCGGAAAGAAAGAAAGAAAATGAAACGGGCAGACGACAGCACAAAGAGGGTGAACAGACGAGGAAAAGTTTAGCAGACGACAGAGAGTAGCCCACCTCTCACGGTGCATCGGCATACAGTGCATGTTTACTTTTACTTATTATTATAGTTCAACTGCAGATTCCTAGAAGAAACAATGGCCGCTTACAATGCCTTCGCTAAAGCCTTTACGTGGAATGTAATAGTTTACTGCAGATCGAGTGAGACACGAAGAAAAATGGCCGGACGGTAGCAGTTAAATGGTCAACGCACGACATAGATTTAGCAGACGACAGGTGTCAAATGAAGGGCAGACGGCAAAACGTGGGTGAGGTAACGCGGTGTTCCGACTTGCTGTAAACGTTTGAAAATTAATTAATCCGGTACGCTGCATGTTCCTACGAAATAAAAAAGAAAAACATGGACTGTTCTTACAAGTGCCTCACGTGGAGTGCCATACATTACTACAGGTGGAGTGAAATAGAATCAAGAAGACACGACAGACGGCGGCAGTTCACTACTTAACAGACGAAAAGGACTAAGCAGACGACAGGCGTCAAACGACTAGCAGACGACACGGGGAGGGAGACGGCACACCGTCTATCGGCTTGCGATGAATTCTTGTCGGTAATTTTTGTTAGCTGCAACTTTTCATGAGAAACGTTCAGCGTCTGCGATAGATCAGCTTAAAACTGCCTTACACTGAGTTTCATACGTTACTGAGCTGAAGTGAACGAACAATATAAAGAAAGCAAAGAGCAGACGGCAGCAGAGAAATGTTTAACAGACGAGAAAGACATATCAGACGACAGTATAGTCAAAGAACGAGGAGACGACAGGGCAAACTTTACTTCGTGAATGAGCGCAATGTGTCTTCGTAAATTCCTGGCTGTAGTTGACGGCCAGGAACATTGACTGCCTGCAAGTTTCCATAGAACAACTTTTCTATATAAACAACCGCCCTTATGTTGATATGAAAAGTTCAGAAGCTTTTGTTAATTAGTGTTTGCTAAGGAACTTTAGCAGCGGCAATGTATTCCTGCCGCTACGTAGAGGTCTGTCTGTCTGTCTGTCTGTCTGTCTGTCTGTCTGTCTGTCTGTCTGTCTGTCTGTCTGTCTGTCTGTCTGTCTGTCTGTCTGTCTGTCTGTCTGTGTACATGACAGACCCGCGCAGTGTGTATCGTGAAGCAGCCTTGCTGAACAAAAAACGCTGACGTCATTAAATAGGGGAGGGGGGGGGTGAGAGCGTAGCACGCGTAGTACATCTTCGTGTTCCTGCAGGGATTCTCGGAAATGCAATCGGGGACGCCTTGATCGCGCGGCTCACGCAAGACCTGTCGCAAGGCCCTGCACTTGGGCGGTGGCGTAAACCGGTCCCATCTTTGTAAAGGAAGAAGTGAGTTCGCCGACGTACGAAGAAAAAAGGTGCGCTTGAATAAAAGAGAACGAAATAAAAGGCGTCAGTCATTGAAAGGAAGATCTTGACGGTGACGACGAAAAAAAAAAAAGCAGATATTGCATTCACTAAAACAAAAAATGCCACACAACCCATTCGCTTGATGATATGCATGAATGAAGCTATAGTGTTATCCCGGACAGCAAGGAAGCATTAGCAGTCCACATATGCCGTCATTTACAGAGACCGAAATTTTCCAAATAGTTAGCCATTTAGCTACATCCCTACGCTCGTATATATCTTTTTTTTTTTTTCGTGAAAATTGCGGCGTGCGGTGTGACCCCTCCCCGTCTCATGCCACGCGGTGGCGTTCGACGCATTGTGTTTACCCGGCGTTCCATATCGCGAGTGGGTACCGAAATGGTCACTTTTTAATGCGCGTCTCAAGGGTAGTTTTCCAACCGAAGCAAAATCTAGGAGCGTTGCTTAAAGCGCGCCCTTCGGGCAATCTCGCGGGTGATACTGCACACGCTGAAGCGCCTCCGAGCTCTGCGTACCGCCAGCGGTAAATGGTGTACATAAATAGTTCGCCGTCAGTGTTCTAAAGAAGCGGTGGCTCGTAGACGAGTTGTTTAATGCGGCGCGCCGTGGAGCGAGGCGTCGCAGGTTCAAACACCGGTGGCGCGCTTCGGATATTTTTCGGATTTATTTTTCTTTATGCCCTTTATTTATGTGTACATACATATACAGATCCGGGACATGATGGCGGCGGTGACGCCAAAACCCGCCGAGAGTGTCCATATAATTGCTACCGCAATAAAACTGTACTGACAGCAGGTAGAGCACAAAACGGCCAATGTTCCGCACAAGGACGTTCCTCCGAGGTGTCCGCTGAGAAGCGAAGCGGGCCCAGCGAATGAGACGACGAGGGGAACGGGGCCCCGATCACGCCCCCGCGTTCCACTCTTGAAGGCGAAGCTCAGGTGCTCTCCAAGTTCCTTTTTTTTTCTTTTTGCTCCGCTTATTTAAACGGCAGGCTTTCTGGAGAAATAAAAAGTTAGTTGTTTCCATTCAAAGTATAACGCTCCACTTGTCTTCTATTGTCACATTTCCTCAGCAGATCTGTCAGAAAGTTCAGGTTTTGAATCTAACACCAGTGACAGAAGGCTGTACCTGTACGGTAATATAGAGCCCTTCACGTTTGCTCACGCGTACGGCGTCACAGTTGCAAACATGCTCTGACTTGTTAACCGGGACAGCTTAGTGCAAGGTCTCTCCTTCTCTTTGATTCTTCCGTACCCCCTTCCCGAGTACAGCTGGGTAGCCAGCCGGAGTATATTCCTGATTAACCTCCCTGTCTTTCCTCTCTCTCTCTGCCGGAGGGAGAGGGCAGTTCACGCGTAATTGTGGGACTGCATCAAACGCCCAGAGGAGCATGATCAAGAACAATCCCGTCGAGACTCGAGTCAGCCGCGAAGAGCTAAGACCAGGACCAATTCAGCTCTGGGCCGTCCAGCAGGTCCTCGGGGCGCTGAAAAGACAGGGACCCAGCGAGCCGGCAACGGCGAGCGGAGACCCGCGCCGAGTAACGGCAACCCTGAAGACGACGTAGGCCCTTGTGGCGGCGCGCGAGCGCCCAACTGCATGCACAAATAAAGTTTGTTCCAATCCAATCCAATCTCCCATACAAGAGTGCATATACATAGTACTGTAAATCGTCGACCGTTTACTCTAACCCTTTCGGCCCTGGCGTCTTATAAAAAGGACACGAAGAAAAATTGCTATAAATTGTGACATAAATTACTAAAAAATTCTAAAATGTGTCTGCGGTATCCTCAATACACCTGTGCAAACATAGGTAGTAGTTTTTCTATCATCATCTTCCTCGGAAGTCTGCAATGTCGAAAACAAGATGGCGGAAGGAGAAAAAGACGACAAACGCCGCAACCAAATATTTAATGACATTTTACTGAATAACTATTTTCTCTGTAGCTATCGTAATTTTCTCTGTTGTTTCTAAAGTGCTTGACGGCATATTTACAAAAGGGGCCTTCCCTAACATTTCCGCTTAGGCCGCTGCAATGAATAATCTTCATGTCCTAAATATAGAACACCAGGGCTTAGTGGTTGTGAGATCTTTGAATGCACTGCATGATGACCCAAGCTGTGGCGCGTGTGTCTGCTTCCAATTTCTTGTTATTCTCCTCGGGAAGTCAGCCTGCATTTCTTTCTAATTTGCAAGGGGGTCCCGACAGCGAGATTGTACATAATTGATCCGAATACGTTTGCTGCTGTGTAATAATGGTGCATGAGAGGGCTTGAAGATAACGAAGATGAAGTGCAGTTCTATCAGCTTACCCATGCAGGAACGGCCAGCAATAATTGCGGCGCACCAAAGGAGGATTCGGCAACTTATTATGATTTTAGATCTTACAAGGCGTCCAATAATTAGATATTGGCCATTCAAGTGCATTGAGGAGCACTGTCTCACGAGTGCAAAAACTTGCTTTTGGACCTTTGAGACGCAGTAGCTCATATATGGTTGCTGGCATGCTAGCTTCACAACAGTTTCAGGTGTAAACACAGTAAAACAAATAGCAACATCGAAATTCACATATTTCCCTTCACAACCACTAAGCCCTGGTGCCCTATATTTAGGACATAGCGCTATTTTTCTCATACACTGATGGGATGCTCAGAAAAGATTATTTTCGTGCTCTTGAGGTGATACAAAAAGAAATATTCACAAGAAAAAAAGTATTTACCCATTAAAAAAAATTCAGGGCTGAAAGGGCTAAACACATTGTGCAGTAAATCATTTGCATTTTGTTGTAAACGCACTCCAACACCCACGCTAATGCTTGGACGTCGGTTACTGTAGCAGCTTTTGCAACTTTGCGCAGAAACCCATTACGTCAGGCCTTCTCGAACATTACGGTGATACTGCATCAGTAACAATGACTAATCGAGGGGGCAATGTCGCTGCAGCCTGCAATTCGGCAAGTGGAGCTTGTCAAGACAAGTCACGGCAGATTAAAAATTTCTCAGCATTGACAGTTTTCGCTAAGAGACACTGTCAAGAGACCCTTTCCCCGTTTCACAAACACATGCCCTGGGCCTGAACGTCCTCCGGTTTTGTTCCCCGACGTAGCTTACTAGCAGTGGAGCAAATTCTCTTCGTGAAGGACAGCGATGGCTCTGGGCGGAGCGTACATTTTTTTTCTTAGGTTGTAACCGAGTAAAACGGTCTATATACTTTGGACGCCAACTGTGCGTCTGTGAGCCTAAAGGTGTTGCTCAGCTGTCCCCCCGTTACCGCCTCTCACAGCTTCCGCACCACCGATATATACTCACATCGATATCGACTTCTAAGAACACTCAAGAGGGATGACAGCGCCGACTCGTTCCAGGTAACCTATCAGACACACTCTATCCCGCCAACAGGTATGCGAACCAAGTTGACGATATCGATAGGTCATCTCAATGTAGACTCCGCAACGTCTTTTTCTTTTTTTTTCCTTTTTTATTGAAGCGACGAAATATACAGCAGCACTTGTCAATACCGTGGAGGTTGACCGGCACCTTTTATGTCCCGGTTGCTGCGCTGCTCCTCGACGCACAGAAAACACTCACACACAAAAAAAGCACGCACGTCATTTCTTCTTTCCTGGAAGTGACGATAACTGCCAGTATCACTAGGCCGCCATATTCTGCTGGTTTCTCCCACCCGGCTGAAGGCCACATCCTTAAGCGTCGATAAGGATGACTAAAGATTACGGCGGATTCTACAAAGGACTCGAGATGATATGCACCTAAAGATGGGAGGTGGAGCATCGGTGACGATTGGGTAGTTCGAGTTGTGAAGCCACGCCCACTACTCCCCTCTGCCCAGTCTCCTTCTATCACCAGATCTATCTCCGACAAAAACGTTTGGCCTACCTTGAGTTTAGACAGGAACTCGTCATCGTGTAGAGATTCGTTCAATTATAACCCTCGCCACAGAACGCGTTCCGAAGTTGTGTTTCTCTTTTGTTTGTTTTTTTTCGTTAGGTGGGAAAGCATGGGAAAGTAGGTCTGTGTTTCCATCTTGTTGCTTCCTATTCCGTCTTGTTGCTTGCGACATACGGAACACCTTTTAGATCCAGTCATGAAGTTTCTTCCTGTCTAAACGTTCTCGCGTTTCTTTCGTTCGAGAATACGGCA
>NW_023615734.1:0-44971 GCF_013339695.2 Rhipicephalus sanguineus
GTTCGACGATACTTAGGGGCCTTCGTATTTCGGCAGTAGTTTTGAAGAGAGGCCGGTTGAAGTGGTAGGGACCGAGAGCCATACGAGCGCTCCGGGGAGGAACGTGGACTCAGAAGTGGTGGTGCCAGCGCGAAGGCTCTTCTGCCGTTCTTGTTCGTGCGTTGTAAAGGCCTTTGCAAGCTCGCGACACTCTTCAGCAAGCCTGGCTGTGTCAGAAATAGGCGCACAATCAGATGGATCCGGCTTGTAGGGAAGGAATGTGTCGATTGTGTGCGACGGGTGCCTGCCATACAATAAGAAAAAGGGTGAGAAGCCAGTAGTGCTCTGAAGGGCGGTATTGTAGGCGTACGTAACGAAGGGCAAAATGGCATCCCAATCTGTGTGGTCGGCGGAGACGTACATCGAGAGCATGTCGCCGAGCGTGCGGTTAAAGCGTTCGGTGAGGCCATTCGTCTGCGGATGGTAAGCAGTAGTTTTGCGGTTAACAACGTGGAACTCTTTGAGAATGGCTTCGACGACTTCCGACAAGAAGACACGGCCTCGATCACTGAGCAGCTCCTGGGGTGGACCGTGACGCAGCATGAATCGGTGGAGCAGGAAGGAGGCCACATCGCGCGCTGTAGCCGCAGGGAGGGCGGCAGTTTCAGCGTATCGCGTGAGTAGTCTACAGCGACGATGGCCCAGCGGTTACCAGCGGACGTCAGAGGAAGTGGCCCGTACAAATCGATGCCAACGCGCCCAAACGGCCGGTCAGGGCAAGGTAGAGGTTGCAGACCTGCCGGCGACAGGTGCGTTGAAGTTTTGCGGCGCTGACAATCGATGCAGGAGCGAACAAACTTCTGCACGTAGCGGTACATTCCTCGCCAAAAGTATCGTTGGCGAATACGGTGGTACGTTTCGATACCCAGAGTGTGCACACTGCGGATCAGAGTGGAACGACTCGCATATGTGAGAACGCAGCATACTGCGGGGTATTACTAGTAGCCACTGGCGACCGTCGCCGTCGTAATTGCGTCGGTGGAGGAGGTCGTCGCGAACGGCGAAATGGTGGGCTTGACGACGCAATGCGCGAGAGGATGGTATGGCCGATGGATCGGTCAGCAAGTCTATCAGTGAGGCAATCCATTGATCCTTGCGCTGTTCGGTAGCGATGGTGTGAACGGTCGATTGAAGCTACAGCTATGTGAGACACTGAGCTGTGGGCATTGTCGTCAGGCAAGGGAGAGCGGGACAGGGCGTCGGCGTCAGCATGCTGGCGTCCGTTGCGGTACAGCACACGGATGTCGTAGTCTTGCAGGCGAAGTGCCCACTGGGCGAGACGGCCTGAGGGATCCTTCAAGGACGACAACCAGCATAGTGCATGATGGTCGGTGACGACATCGAATGGGCGACCATACAAATAAGGTCGGAACTTCGTAAGGGCCCAAATGATTGCCAGGCATTCTTTCTCCGTAACGGTATAGTTGGTCTCAGCTTTAGTAAGCGTACGACTTGCATATGCCACGACGTATTCCGGGAACCCTGGTTTGCGCTGCGCAAGGACAGCGCCGAGGCCAACACCGCTGGCGTCCGTGTGTACTTCTGTAGGGCCGTAGGGTCGTAGTGGCGTAGTATCGGAGGAGACGTCAACAAACTACGGAGCTTTGCGAAAGCGTCATCGCACTCTGACGACCACGAATTGAGGGGCCCGTTGCTGCCAAGGAGCTTCGTCAGCGGCGATATAATAGTCGCGAAGTTGCGGATGAAGCGCCGAAAGTAGGAACATAGTCCTACGAAACTGCGCAGTTCTTTGACCGACGTAGGTTTGGGAACTCTGACACGGCCCGAAGCTTGAATGGATCGGGGAGAATTCCGTCCTTGGACACGACGTAGCCCAGTATTGTCAGCTGCCGTGCTGCAAATCGGCACTTCTTTAGATTCAGCTGTAGCCCGGCGTCGCTCAAACGCGTCAACACATCCCGTAGGCGTTGAAGATGCGTGGAGAAGTCCGGGGCGAAAACTACCACGTCGTCGAGGTAACACAGGCACGTGTGCCATTTCAAGTTGCGCAGAACGGTATCCATCATGCGCTCAAAGGTCGCGGGCGCATTACACAGCCCAAACGGCATGGCGTTGAATTCGTACAAGCCATCCGGCGTGACAAAGGCTGTCTTCGGTCGAGCGTCATCAGCCATGGGGACTTCCCAGTACCCTGAGCGCAAATCAAGCGATGAAAAGAATTCTGCTCCTTGCAGGCTGTCGATGGCGTCGTCTATTCGAGGTAGGGGATAAACGTCCTTACGGGTGATCTTATTTAGTCGTCGGTAGTCCACACAGAACCGCACAGAGCCGTCCTTCTTCGCAACAAGAACGACAGGAGACGCCCACGGACTGTTTGAGGGTCGAATAACGTCGCGGCGAAGCATGTCGTCGACTTGCTCGTTAATTACACGACGCTCTGCTGGAGATACGCGATATGGACGTTGCCGCAGTGGTGGTTGAGCGCCAGTGTCGATGCAATGGGTGACAGCAGACGTGCGGCAAAACGAGTTTGCGCGACATCGAACGAAGAACGAAATTCTTCCAACAGGCATAGGAGGTGGGAACGCTCGACCGAGGTAAGGTTGTCAGCAATCGAGGAACGAAATACATCAGCGGATGAAGAATCAGATGTGGAAACAGCACTGAGCGTACGGGAGCTGGCGCAGTGCGTGTCACCCGGTGCGTCCATAAGCTGTGCGTCTTCGAGGGGTTCCGCTCTGCCGAGACATTCCCCTCGCACCAACGTAACCATGAACGGGGATGGGTTGGTCAGGAAAATATCCGTGTCGCCCTGAGTGATTTCCACGGTCGCAAATGTCACCAGCAAGCCTTTCCTGGTGAAAACGCGGTCACATGGAGAAAGCAGTGCAACGGCGTCGCAGAGACCGGTGCAATAGACTGACACAGCCGTTGACGAATTCGCAGGAACTGTGATGTCGTCTTTGACGAATACCTTGGTCGCAGCCGATGAACTGTCTGCCAGCGTCAAATGTGAGAATGGTGAGAGCTCTAATTCGGCTGGTGTGCAATGAATGACGGCGTCGTGGCGGGCGAGAAAATCCCATCCCGGGATGACGTCGTGAGAGCATGAAGAAATGATGATGAATTCGACGGCGTACAGAGCGTCCTGAATGATGACACGGGCTGTGCATACCGCCGTCGGGTGCTGGCTGTACGGAGGGAGAGCCCGGAAAGCTGCGTCGTCACTTTTCGTAGCAGGCGGCTTAGTTTAGCATCCATAACAGATACGGCGGCTCCAGTATCGATAAGGGCAGATGCGCGAACACCGTCCACAAAAACGTCTATCACGTTCGATGGTCTTCGCTGAGGGCTTTCGCAGTTCGATAGCGCCGCAGCCCTTGCCTCGTGGGCTGCGACTAGTTTTCCTGGTCGCGTGGGACCGAACGTGGCCGCATCGGTGACAGCGAGCGGCGTCGTGGTGACGGTGAACGGCGGGTAGATGCAGCTGGGCGAGAGGGCGGCGACGGAGGCGTAGGTGGGTCGTAATACGGCCGGTTCGACTGGCTGGTGGCAGGCGACGCGACTCTAGGCGGCTGCACGCGATTGCAATAGCGCGCCACGTGGCCGGCGTAACCGCATGCGAAGCATATGGGGCGGTTGTCAGGTGTGCGCCATCGGTTCGCTGGGGCAGGGCCCGCCCATGGTGCAGGACGGGATTGACGGGGCGGCAACTGATAGGACTGCATGATGGGCTGCAGTCGTGGCCTGTGCGTGACGTCGGCGTAGGCTACCGGTACATCAGCTTCGAAAGAGTAAGGTCGAGTGGAGGCTTCGTCGTAAATGTGTGGGGCAGCCGTAGCGATTGATGGGGGCGGTCTTGCGACAACTTGGGCGTAACTCAAAGGTGCAGGAGCCGGATGGTGCTGCTGGTACTCGGGCATGACCTCCGCGATTTCCTGCTCAATTGCTCGACGGAGGGGAGGCAGAAGGGTGGTCGACGGCTGTTGAGCGTACCGAGGGCGAGCAAAGTCCAGCAGAGAGAACTGGCGCGCGATTTCCTAGCGCACGAAGGTCTTGATCTCTGCGAGCAACGCGGAGTGGTCGGGTATGGTCGACAGGCCAGCAAGCTCGGCGTCGCGTGAAGGAGAGCGACGGGTCATCGATCGCTGCCGGCGCAGCTCCTCATAGCTTTGGCAGAGTGTTATGACCTCTGCCACTGTGCTGGGGTTCTTGGCGAGCAGCATGGTGAAGGCATCGTCGTCGATGCCTTTCATGATGTGCCTGATCTTGTCACAATCGGACATGGTGGCGTCGGCTTTCTTACAGAAGTCGAGGACGTCTTCAATGTAACTGGTGAATGATTCACCGGTCTGCTGAGCGCGTTCACGTAAGCGCTGTTCGGCCTGGAGCTTACGAACGGCAGGTCGGCCGAGCACGTTGATAATGGCGGTCTTGAAGTCGGACCACGTCGTAAAATCGGATGCGTGGTTGTTTTACCACAGGCCCGCCACACCCGCGACGTAGAAAACCAGGTTAGTCAATTTTCCGGCCTCGTCCCATTTATTGGGGACACTCACGCGCTCGTAAATGGCGAGCCAGTCCTCCACGTCGGTACCATCGGCGCCAGTGAAGACTGGTCGGTGCGGGCGGGGTCGTTTGCTGGGAGGCATCTTGAGACATGGTAGGCGGCAGGGTACGGGATCGAAGAGCCAGGGGCATCGAACGAGGGCCGAAGTTGTTGGGAAGGCTCAGCACTCTCCACCAAATTATAAAGAGGTTTATTAGCGGCGACGATACTCAACAGCGACAGTCAAGGCGGGGCCGACTCTCAGCGCGAGTTACGTTCTCTTCGAAAAGAGCCGAAGAGGGCGACCCACTAGGAGGTGTTCGAGAGGACGACCCATTACTAAGTTCGATCGCTTCGCTACAATATATATATATATATATATATATATATATATATATATAGAGAGAGAGAGAGAGAGAGAGATAGATATAGAAAAGCCACAAAGAAAAATAAATCAGAAATTCTTTCCGACGTGCGGAATCGAACGGGCGACCTCTCGTTTTGCAGCCCGCCGCGTTAGATGTTGGGCCACGACAGCACCGTCTTTCAGCCTTCTAACGGCGAGCTATTTATATACACCATCTAATTCAGCATGCTTTCTTAGTGGCCACATAGATGGCGCGACGTGCGCGCGTGTGGCGCGCTTTAAAGATCGTCGCCCCGCTCCTTTGAACGCCGTTGCTCTTCGCTCTACAGGGCGTGGTCGCTTTCGTGCGCTTATCTCGAGGAAAGAAGGGGCGGCCGGTGGGGTGCTTGGCTTCGCTCGCTGCAGCGGCCGCGTTTGCGAAAGGAGCCCGCTGTTCAAAGAGAAATAAGTAACAACTGCGACAATTAGTTCGCGCTCGTCTTGTGTGTACCTGTTCGTTCGTATCGTGCGTCCTGCTTTTTGTTTGAGCATTGCGCTTCAAGTGTCGAGCTGTGACGCATTAGTTCGCGCTCGTCCTGTGTGCGTTCTTTTGTGCGTCCTCTGGGCTCGAGCGACGCGCTGGCAATTCAGAGCTGCTTTCCGTTCTTGGCGTTACATTACAATTTATTGCTATCGCACTCATTTCTTCGCCGTTGCGGCGAAACTGTGACTTTTATTCTTTGTATTTTTTGTCTCTGTTTATATCTATTTCTTTCGTTCTCTCTATTTCTTGCTTTCTTTTTCTTTCTATCTCTTTCTCTCTCTTATTTTTCTCTGTCCGTCTTTTGTCCCTTTTTTTTTCTCTATTTCTTTCTTTCTTCCTTTGGTATACTTCTTTCTTTATTTCTACCTCTTTCTGTCTTTCTCTCTCTTTCTGTCTTCCCTTTTCTCGTCTCTATTTCTCTCTTTCTCTTTCTTTCTATGCTATGCTTTACTCTCTTTTCCTTCCTCCTTTCATTCCTCCTCACCCTCACCTCCCTTTCCCGCCACCTTGCTGCACTATACTTTACAATGTTATTCTATGCCCTCCCAGTGTGCCTGGATAGCCGAGTGGTTAGGACGCCCGCCTTCGAATCGTTCGTAAGCGAATTCGAATCCCGCCTTGCGAAGAAATTTTTTTCGCCAGGAATTTCTCTCTCTGTTTACTCCTTCTGTGAACCATCAGAGTTATTCCATCCCTTACTCCTCACCCGAACCCTACACGAAAGGACTGGGAGGCGGCCCTGCTCGGCTGCTCAGACCTTCGGGCCCCACAGGCCTTGGTACAGAGAGCCAGGGCGGCGGCTTCAACCAATGGGGTCCCGGAATAGAGACTCCACCTAGTCTGTAGGAACCTCTAAAGAGGTCCCACACCTCTCTTTGTAAATAAATGCTTTTCACCACCACCACCGCGCGGGAGCAATCGGCGCACGTGTTTTGGGAGCGAAGCAAAACATGCAGAAGAGGAAGAAGAGATCGCGTGCCAAATCATGATGATGATAGTTTCTGTTCGCACCACCCGGCGCAATGAAAAGCTTTAAGAGCTCGGCTCTTGAAAAACTATCGCAGCAATCGATCGGTTGGCATGGCTGTAAGAGTCGGTATGTGTTTCCTACATTCCCCATATATCCTGCGCATATTGCAATCCATGGTAACGTTGGCGATATTTACCATTCTCGGTGCCTATGGGTACATGAGTATATTCATAAATCCGGCGAAGAGTCCACACCGGTGACCTTACGCAGCCAGAGCATTACAGCGCATTCAGCTAAATTTCTCAGTCGCTGCGTTTGCCTTACATATTTTGTATACATCGCCAGTAGTGCTTGCCAAACTTTTCATTGCAGATAATTCCGAAAGAATTATCAATACTGCCATGTTATCGCCGTAAGACATTGTGTGATAGCGTCAAAAGCAAAACAGTAAACCTTGATCAGTGTTGTATGCTTTGCAAGAGCGAAGGAAACCTTTCTATATGTGTATTAAGGATGCAATGGCGACCTGAATAGTGCACCACACAGTGAAACCAAATACGAGGGCTGTAGGATTATTTTATACGCCCAAACCATAGGACAAATCTTCGACAGGTTAAAAAAATTCAACTTTCAAGAATGCGCATCCAGACGATTCCCTATCCTTTTGTTTCTGCTTAAAGTGCTGATGACAATATGTTTGACCTAACAAAGCTGTTAAACTATCTTTTCACTCAAAATTATGCTACAACTAAAATTACCTCTTTAAAATTTGGAGTATTTCTTGGTTCTATTAGTAAAGTTTCGTATGATTGTGCAAATGCGGCAACCTTATACACGGATGTGCACAAAATGTTTATTCTGGCAAGCATGTATGCGGAACAGAATTTCCATGTCTTGTGCTGTTTTTATGCAGCCTCGGTGAAATAGAAATTTGCGCGCTAAAGCGTACAACTTGCAAGTATGGTGGCTTGTGCGAGTGTGATGACTCAGGCAGCTGTCTCTCTTTAAGGTAGTCACACCCTTTATTTCTCGATAATTAATGTGCATTGCCATAAGAAAGTCAGGCAAACTAAGTCCCCTTCTTGGAGAACATCATACTGGTGGACATGACTTCAGTAAAAGCTACAAAAACGGACATGAAATAAATAGCTGGAGGAAATATTCAGATCTATGACTACATCCCAGTGGTGAGCAGTAAAAATGACAAAATAAGCATTTCAGAGCCTCCAGCAAAATGTTTCGAATATGATAACTTTTTCCACCTAAGCAAAACAATAGAAAATGTGCACAATTAAAACATCGGGGGGCTTACGCGCCAAAACCGCGACATGATTTATGGGGCGTACCGTAGTGGAGGCTACGGAATTTCGAACACTTGGATTGTTTTTAACATGCACCTAAATATAACTCAACGGACCTCAAGTAGCTTCACCTCCATTGAAACCTCGACTGCCGCGGCCAAGAAGGCAAGAGAGCTCCCCCGTTGGATTAATCTGACAAGTCATCTCAGTCCCAGATAATATTCTCCCCTATTCTGAATTCATTTTCTGGCGCGCTGTGTTATCTTGAACCCGTGAGAAACAAGAGAGTGTACAAAAGTGCAGCTAGAGAAAATATCGGTACTTAATGCTGATACATTTTCAGCGTCGTCACATCGGCCAATTAGGTCGATGAATTAATAATAGATTCAAAGGTCATGCATGAAGGTTAGAACTTCAGGTCAACACCATTTGGTATCCCAGTGCTCTTTGTGTGAGTGAAAATGCCTCGGTGACTCACCACACATTTTTGCAAGACTAAAGACGAAAGCGGTCGTCTTATATCAAATGTTATTGGATAAATAAAACGACACAAAAATGCATAATTGAGGCTTCATCATCATTCGCAGCAAAAGAAAACAGATTTTTTTAAGTGGTACTAATTTCATCCGCAGTCGGTGCATGTTAGTTTTAATTGTGGTTTGTTTTTGGAGAATACCGGGCCCTTGTTATTTAGTCTCCACAGGCTTCCCTTTTCTTCAATTTTCAGTTTGATGCAGCCTCAAATTGTGTCGTTCTTGTTCAGTAATTCGGTTGCTTCGCCGTGCCGTTTGTAATTGTGCTAATACTATACCGCTACAGAATTCCATCCTAGAGTCAATAGTGCAAAGAAACATGAAAGTCTACTCCCTGAAAAGTAGTGCCCACAAGTTAGGCAACATCGAGTGCATGCGTCTGTACTCCTTTAATCATTTTATCTCAGGGATCCGTTAGGAGCAACCGCTCAACGATTTTTTTTTGCCGGCTACTCTAAAACTCTCATTCAAGCGTCATTTGACGATAGGTCTAGGCGTTGTTACCCTCACAGCAGTGTGAAAGATGTATGTGTGTGAGAGAGAGAGAGAGTTTATTTACAGAAGGGCAGAGAGGTCGGCCTGATCGGTAGTTTGCTCCGGCCTGCTACTCTACACTGGGGAAGGTAGACAGAGGAGCGAAAGGGTGATGAATGATGATGGTAAGTTAGGGAGATGAGAATATAATCCAGCCAGGTTGGGCCAACGCTAAAGACGTGTGTCCAGTCTAGTGGTTTGTAGGAAGGTTACGACCGCTCATATAAGCACATGAGCGCTCATATAACGTTACCACTTTTATAACCAATGGTCTGCTATGAAATCGAGCAAACGAAGGCCGTACTAAGGTTTAAATAAACTACACTATGCGGTTACTGAGCACGTAGTTCTATGAAGTCCATTCATGCTCTCAAAACAAACATTTTTGCGAATTCTTATTCTCCCTCTGGTAGCTGCAGTACTTACGCAATGTGTGGGCAGTCATAGTTTTCTCATAGCAATCTATAGACATACTGGTTCGAGCACAGATAAGACCCTAAGCTATTGGTAGAAAAATGATGTCATAATAGCTCAAGGATAATTGCTTCCAATGCGAAAAGGGAAGACGTGGTTTGTCTCCAACCTATTGCCAGTTGTTTTTCCGCCCACTCTCATCCACTTTTCTGATTTGCAAAGCCATTTTAGTAAAAATTAGGAGATGGCCCCTACGCTCTCCTCGGTGTGGAATATACAAGGTATTCAACTTATTTGTTGTACTCATGCGAACGAACGTTACAACACTTGTCATTATGCCAAGATGGTTAAATGGGACTAATTCAATGGATGCGCATATAATCTGTGAACGTGTTCGTGCTAGCATGAATTGGAATTACTGCGGCTATCACTGATATACATAAAGGAAAACAATACATAATGTTTTCTTTTGTAAAATGAAAAAAATTAGTGCTGGTGATGACCATCAATTCGTAGTCGTTTCCTATTAGCCGCAAATAGAAGCAGAATGATAGTGCTCTGGGACACTTTTTGAGAAATACCTTTCCATGTTGTGCAGAAGTACAAAGAGAAGTATATAGAAGCAGATTTCCAGCAGATCAATATTGAAGAGATGACTTTTTCTCAAAATGAAAAAGAAATGTTTTGGTCAATCTGCAGAGGAACCAAGGGGGCACAGTAACTGAGAGGCTGCAGATGATTCCAAGACGTTTCATGCAGATTATTCCATCTATTAGGAACGAATGGTCTGTAGGTACACAGAACAATGCATCCGAGGTCGTTTACGTCCTGACATAGATATGCCTACGGTTCGAAATACAAGAAGTATTTGGCGTTTTTTACAAGCTGTCATTCAGGGTGTTCCTCAAGTAGAACGAGCGTCTCATTCCCAGGAGCAAGAGCCACTCTCTCTTAGAAATATCATTTTCTTATCAATGCAGATTTCTTGCATCTTAAGTGCATTTCGGCCTTTCCAGTGCTTTCATTGGTTGATCTTTTGTAGTAAAATTTCAGGAATCAAAGCGTTCAATGTTACCCACTGCCCGATTCGGTGTAGGTAAGCTCGATAGCCAGTATACAATCTTAAATCATTTTAGGTTGCTTTAGGAACGCGAATATGACTACGCCATGGCGTTATTTCTGATGTCATGGACCACTCACTCACCTTCGTCTTGAGACGCGAACCGGCGCAGAAGTAGTCGAGTCCCTTCTGAACTTCCATTGCATGCACTACAGGCGCAGGGTAGTAGTCGGTAGGCGGATTACGGAAACCCAGGTAGTCAGGGTACACGAACAAACCGAAGCTCGGCAGTTCTTCAAAAACAGCGTTGTGTAGCCGCGCTTCTTGTACACGCCCCACAGATGCGGTAGTTCGTCGAAAGTCATGTTGCGAAAGAGCCTTTCCACGTCGTCGCCTGCTAGTCCCGTGAGCAGCGGAATCTGGTTGCCGAAAGAACTCTCACCCACCTGTTACAAACAGAACGTCGATAAATGTAACAGTTGCGACAAGTGTACCGGCAGGAGCAATACAAATGGCGTGAAAAATTTCATGCACCGGCAAAGTTATGTAGCTGGCTCAACAGCGTGGCTTGTAGTCCTGCGAACGTTTATAAGGTGGACAAGCAAGTTTGAGCAAAACAAACACAAGTAAGTTAGTCTGTGTGAAATCATGCGAGGGAACGGTATGCAACCGTCTCATTTATGCCATGAAGTTCAGGTGTGAAAAATAACAGTTTCTAAACATTACTTTCGACCCTCACCCTAGTATAGGCTCCGTGCAGACGTAACTCCGCGGCCCGAGCGAACGTGTTCCTAGTGGCAAGAAGCGAGGATTTGGCGGGGATGCTCTCACGCGCTCGCTATGCGGTGAAATCGAGGAACGATGCCTTTTACTATGACTATACTTTTCGTGCTTGGGCAGTGACCAGAGCGACGGTCCGTCCGCGTTATCAACGCGATCAGTCAGCCGCAGGTGGTGGAAGATAACAATAACGTAGCATAAAACATCGCTCCGCGATTGCACCCCTGCTCGCTCCACGCTCCCGCTGTGACGGCGCGAGGTATTTTTGCGCGCAGTTCGTTTTGTGTCGGTTGCGCTATTTGTAAGAATGTCGAACTCCGGGAATAATTGCTGCGTTGTTGGATGCAATAACACCTACAGTAATTTTCCGGGAACGCGTTTTTACCGGCTTCCATTTACAGAAAATGAACGGAATCGGCGTGAACGGTGGATCGCACTCGTTCGACGACAAAAGGGAGTTTTGTGAATAGATGGGGCATTTTTTTTCTTTGCGAATGAGAATTTATGGATGCTACATTGCACTACAGCAACGATGGGTCTAATTGGACACCCGGCCGTACAGCAGAATATGCACCATGCACTTTGTAGAAAATGCCAAATCAAACGAAGAGGCGCACTCAGCATACAATCCATCGATATTTCCTGAGCGCTACAGGCTCACACAGATGGAAAGCGTTTTTTCGTTCAGCGGCCGTGACTGCAATTGCTGGTATCGCCAGTTTCAAGCTGCCGCCGAGTTCGCTGCCGCGTTAGCCTGAGGGTGATAAGCTGCGATTGTTTAGTGAGCGAGACGGACCGTGTTACACGTACGCAGTTTCGCTCAACGGGCTCGTCACCTCCGTTTTCTTCCCCCAGCTCATGCATTTTATGTTGCCGCATTCGCCTGAGGGTACACGTGGTCTGGCGAAAAGAAGCACACGCGCTAACGCTACGTTCTCTGACAGCTGCTAACAATTTGTCGCCTTTCGGAAACAAACGGGAAAGCAAACGCCTCAAGCGAAGCACCAAAGCACGGCGCAGTGGCTTGCTGCCGCCTGCGTCGTCTGCTTCGTTACCCCACCAAATCTGCTGCCGTGGCCGCTTTGGCGCTGGAGGCAGCGTGCGACTGTGGCGGCTCCTAACGTATGCACGGTGCCCATAGTGTTTCGCTTTATTTCATATTTTCACAGACTCTGGTTCATGGCTCAGGGTTGCTTTGCTGTCAACCCTGTAGATATGATATGTATGGGCCTATATTACAGATATCTCCTTCTTATCTGCTCACGTAATTTACAGAACACTTCAGTTAAGCAGGATCCCGTTCTATAATACCGAAGCGAGGCAACTGATCACTCTTTTTTTTTCAGAGATGCCATTTCACAAATGTAGTTAATGTGGTGAACTGGCTTTTTAAAAATTATTCTAGTTCTCCATTGGTAACTAGCATGAACGGCCTCTTGTTGCGTTCAGCACTAAATCCTTTGACACCAAGTCGCCACATGTAATAGAGCTTAACGACACTTGACATTGAGCTGCACGCCAGTAAAGCTCGCGTTGCTGATGTTTCTCATACGGAGTGCAGAAGCAAGAATGATGCATCTTGCAATAATAAAAGTGAGAATGTAGAGCAAACCATGTTTCTTAGTAGTTTGTTCGAGGCTCCGTAGCAACTGCTGGTTCGTCCGGTTCAGTAATTGAGCTTATGAACGGCAAAGGACGGCCATTAAAATAGAGGCTGCAGTGAGCAACACTTGAACGCAGAGGAGAAGTAGCGACGAATTTCCTTAGCTACGTGTGTTGATATAATAAGCACAATCTCGTAGTCGCCCACTGAAACTTTCAGGCTGCAAAAAGTTTTTTTGTACCACGTACGCATGACACAAAGCTGTATCGGAAATATTCAGCATGGACTGCAATTTTCTTGTTGGTTTTTATCTCTAACTATAGTATTTATAAAATGCAATATTTCAGATATTAAATTTTCAATCAGAGAAACAAACAAAAAACAGTTTCACTTTCTTGGACTGGTGGAAAACGAGATAGATTGATTGTGCGGAGCTACTTCTATCTTATATAATTTTAAGTTTTCCCTCAAATTACTGAAGACAACCGGTGTATTAACGTGCGCGTACTTGCTACAGTACTATAAGTACTATGAGAAAACCTGTGGAGAAGTTAATATTAAAATGCAAACGCACATGGACATAGTAACTTTTGTGGTTTGAAGATGTTTCTACATGAAACCTATTCAAAGAAAAATGCTTGAAAATGGGCTTAAAGATCAAGCGACTTTTTCTAAAAACATAATTGAATTTGTCAAGCAAAGACTCGTTCACTGGCCTAGACGCTGGCTACAGTCTTGTACGTCGCTTCTTGGTCCACAGTTGCTCAGTCGATACTCATAAGTGGACGGCGGATACTGTCATTCTCTCCTAGCTAGATTATCAGGCATTGGTGGCAATTGCCAGTGACGTCATACCTTATTGTAGCCGAGGAACTCAAAGGCGAACAACTCCTCGGTCAGGAGTTTCCGCGTCCGTTTCATGTGGCGGTCGAAATTCATCCGCGACGTCGAGTCTATTCCAAGAACGAGGACATTCACCGGGCGCTCCTCTAGGATTCTCCGCGTTCTTGTCGCCGGATGCTTTCGCTGAGGGAGTAGAAAGTAATCGGTAAAGAGAGTCTCGGCACGCGCCACGCAGGTCACGGCGACAAACTCCTCGGACAAAGTTGTCCCGAAGACCAGTGCTCTAGCCGGTCCGAGAGAGTAGCCCCCGTCATGGCTGGCGCCGAAGCTCTGATTCCTCATAACCTCGCGGTAGGTACAAACCACGTGCTTCGCCGTGCCGGCACCGTAGTAACTGGCCAGGCGACTCGTGTTCAAGTAGAGGACGCTGCCGCGGCGATAGATAACAGTGGCTCGGCGGCCCGGACAGCGCCAGTGAAGGCTGGTGTCGGTCTCGTTCGCGCGCCGATTGGTTCTGTGGAAGGAAGGGTAGAGCGGCATTGCGCAGCCGGGCGTATCGAAGAGACGGCCTAAAGGTTGTACCCAGTTGAGGTAGGCTCGGATGAATTTCACCTCGAAGTGTAGGAAGACACAGACGAACGTCGGATAGGCAATCGCGATGACTTTCCAGGTATTTCTAGATGGGGCTTTAATGTAGAACATATCGTCCGGCAGCGGCACCCTGCCTATATGCTGTGGAAGACTTGTTCTTGATGGCCACCAGTGGCACATACCCACTACGACTGATTCATCATTCGTTCGGTGGAATTAGAAAATGGCACACTGTACTTATTTTGTTCACATTTGTGTATGTGCTGTTGTTATTTTCGTTGTTGCAATTTGGCTGTCCAATCCTCTTGCTCACGCGAATGTGGAGCCCGTACCATCTGTCGTGCTTATTAAACCAGTAAAATAAGTTAAGTTTATTTTCTATGTAATTTTTCATTGTTGCCTGAAGATTTATGACGAATGGTCACAATGAACGAATTTCAAATAGTAATTGTAATATGTGCATAGATCTGAAACTTTTAGTGCGAATAATTATTACTCCCACTAAATGACATTTTTCCTAGTTAAGCACTGATAGTGCCCGTGAAATATTTCTCTTCGCGAAATTGTCTTCGCAACATCAGCTTTTTTCACGAGAAAATCAATATGCATCTTACAGATTCGTCATTAAAAACCTTCATAGGTGGCTATTAATAAAGGCATCAGACCAAGAGCGCATCTTGAATTAATGTGCACGACTTCCTTCTACGATTTCGCAGCACCGCGTGCGCAGCATTACATACCAGACCGCGGAGCAGTGGAACACGCGACCCACGCACACGAAACGTATATTTGCGCGTGGCCGTTTCCCGGCTTTAATGACAGAATTTGCTGCAAAGCACCATTATTTTTTCTCGATGTCTCTCCCGCGTTGGCCTATTTAAAACAAAAAATATTTACAATAACTCATACGTTTCGATGAAAAGAATATACAAAGGGTACGGTACATTATTTCGGTACCTTTTGATATAATACAGTGGCTTGAAATATGCCGCGAAATAACTTATTTCTATTTCCTCTCTAATTTTAATAACAAAGCCTTCATTATGCACGCGGTACGCTATTAGTTAGCAATATGTAATGATACCTATAAGCTATAGCTGCAGCTGGCGAAGCATTTGTGTGAGTATCACCCTTTAAGTAGGTAGCAGAAAGGTACTGAGCACATTTCAATAACATTAGAATTTATATTGAGCGAATATGAAAACGTTTACGCATGCACCACCAAAACTACTGCGTAGCTCAAAAAAAGATTAACCTCTTTCTTGTTCTTGGTAAAAAAACTAAAATCTTATGAAATGCGCAGGCAACTACGCAGCCGTGAGCAGAAATATTCAATATTCTGCATTTTAGAGCAATCATTAAAGGACAGGTAAGGTGTTTCTCTGATTATCACACATAGATTGCTCTTTTAGCACTTTTCGCGCAACTCACATTAACAAAAGTTACATTGACGCGAATACATATTTGCTATAACAGTGTCATCAGGTGTCCACAAAAGAAACCCTGAAAATTGGGGACTTTAGCTGTCATAGGAGCGCGAAAAATACACAGCTCGTTTATATTATGAGTAACACTAAGGAATAAAAATAAACAGCAGCGTTTCAGCATAACATACGAAAAGAAAATGAGTACAGAATGTCAGTTTCGCCGCAAGCACTGGGCGCTATTGGAACAAATCATAATGTCATGCAAAGTAACGTAAACAGCTCACTCCTTTAGCATGAGACCTAGCGTAACTGAAACCGGAGTACTACGATACTTTTACTGGTCATTTAGCTTCTTGTAGCACAAAGCTCGTTGAGCTTTGTGCGCATGAAGCGACGGCCGAGCCGCGGCGCTGCGTCCATTTTGTCGGCATCGGCCAGACGGCAGCGAAGGCGGCTGCCGGTGTCAGTGCAAAATGTCGTGGCGAGTCAACACGTAGTTTTCACCTAGCGTCCTCTATTGTGCCTAATGCGTTGTGCCTGAAGGTCGAAAAGGATGCCGCGTACCTGCTGCGTACCTGGATATCGATCAGGATACAAGGGAAAATGACAAGGAGTGTCGATGTTCTGGCTGCCTAAAGAGAGCGAACGGCGGGAAAAGTGGAAGCGCGCCATACCACGGCAACAAACTGGCGGTTTCACATTTGAAGCCCCGCATGTGCATGTCTGCAAAAAGCACTTCGATGAGAATAACATTGTTCGCGTGGACCAGTGGCTAGTCGAAGGTGGTGTTGTGACGCCGCAGCGCGATGTTCCGAAACATTTGCCCGACGCTGTGCCGAAGATTTTCGATGGCCTCTCGACGTATTTGTCTAGTGAAAAAAAGTCCAGAGCTCACCCGCCTACTCAGTAAAAATAAAATGTACACACAAGGTATGCGCTGTGTATTAGACCAAATATCTGAAATAAATAAAAATATTTGGTATAGAGTGCTGGTCTCATAGTGTTTGAATTTGGTGGAGCAATAAACAGTTGCTCACTGTCGTGCAAAAGAAGCCTGGTTCTGACACGCTAACTGTAGACGTAATCAACATTTGATGAAGACCGATACGCTTACGAATGCCCGAAAGAAAGAGAAATAATGTAGTGGAAGTCGCAGCTGAAGTGCGGAATAAACTCACAGGGTCCCATAAGCATTCTACTAAGACGACACGAAGGCGTAAGCCGTCTCCTTCTTTTTCTTCAGTCGGTGTATTGATCCGCTTTCACCCCCCTCCAAAAGCTGTCGGCACCTAAGGTGATTTTGTGCTGCCTGCAGGACCAGAGCCATTGCAAGCTTTCTGCACCTCCCCTGTTTTTGCACTGCATCCGCGATCGGCCCAACGATCACAGAGGCAATGCAAAGCGCCGATGTCATGTGATGACGGAATCGGGTGACGTCACCTTATGATTACGTCACTAATCTTGGCGATCTGTGACGTCATGACGTGATATGGTGACGTCATCACGTGGTGATGATTTTTTTAATCGCTCGTGTTGACGGTCAGTTTTCGCGTTCGATGAGGCATCTAAGGCTTTCGTCTTAAAATAACTACAGAAGGACTGCGAAAACTACAGAGTATTGCATTATCAACCGATCTTTACACGCAGTACGGCGCCGCAGTAATAAATCAGCGCAAAATAAAACACAAAAACCAAAGAAAAGCCGTATGAAGTATCCCTTGGTCTTCATCAATTTCTAGAGTCAAAGCACTGATCAATAAAACTGACTGTTGGTTCGACAGATACGAGGCTATTTAGAGATTGCTTCGTATACAAACACCAGGTGTGTAGGCTGAAAGATCTGATATGCCCGGTCAAGAGTTGCAACCACTGCGCTTCCGCGACACATTAAGATACACCAGAGTCCATGAAGGACTCTAGATCATCCGCAGAAGTTCACTGGATGATTTAGGGTAACGAAAGAAACATGGTTTTATAGCGGCAGTATAACATACACCGCAATATGCATGCGTTTGTTGCCGTCGAATTCCCAGCTGCAAGGCCTCATTCAGAGGCAAATTGAACTGCATTAGAGCTTCCCCAATTTCCCTTAAAGATGTATGCAGCATTCACGAGTACATTTAACTGGGAAGGCGCTAGGGGCGCCTAAACAGGGGTGAGGACGCCCCTAGCGGCTGCTCCTGTCCGTATATCAAACTATTGCGGAAGCTTTATGACCAGTAAAGGCATTCAAGGACTCTGCTAAAACTAAACGCTGGCCCAGCTGCAGCAGCTCGCGAAAGGACTTTTGGAGTGTCTATGAACTGAACGCGAACTTTTCGATGAGAAAATCACACTATTATGGTATCATCTGTTGTATGATCGCATGTTAAGACACAGCGCAAGTACGCAATTCCTGCCGGAGCCACACAACCATCTCTTCTCTCCGACACGCAATTCGTGTGCGCAATTCGTGTGACGTAGACGGCCGGCTCTTTTAATCTCTGCTTGAGCCGTGTTCGTTGGCAGCGCTCGTGCACTTTCACTTGCACGTAGGACATACCACGCTGAGGGCGATGTTATTGATTTGTGCTTTATTTGGAACATGACGGTGACAGCAAGAATGTGCATGCAGTGCCAATCTTATTGGTATCGCAAAAAATCTGGAGTACAACGCACATTTATTAGGCGACTGCATCCATAGGTCTGTCTCAATGACGTTTTTTTAGATTTACGCACCAGTACCCTCTTCTCGACGAGCTGTTCTTACTTAGACACAAAGCCATTCGAAGCCAGTCTTGTGCTATGAAAGACAGCGTACATACAGGGTTTGTCTGAAATGTAATTCCGTTGATTACATTTTGAAGTGACTGCAGGCCGCAGCGTGCCAAGGCCGATGGGCATTGGTGGAAGGCAAAGCTCACTTATGCACGCACCGTCACTCAGTAGCCTGTGAGCACCTGAAGAGTGAGGGTGGGCTTTATTGTGAAACTCCTTTTCATTGGTCGTGCAAGCCGCAATAGTGCGGTCGTGGGAACAAAGGCGAAAGGCTTGGCACCAACTTTTGTGTGAAACTCGGCAAGTTCACAGTTTGAAACCTTACAGACCAAAAAGAGCGGTCAGTCGGGGCCTGTGGCTTCGGCAATAAATGTGGTTCCTGTTCTGGCTGCCCTCCCTTCTCTGACACTGGCCCCCAACGTGATCCTCCCGGGAGAGATTGATCCCGAGTGAAGACACGTCTGCTCAAAAGCTTTACGCGGTGACCGACACTTTCCTCGAGGCCAGAAGAACGCCAACCGGCGGTCCACGGCCGGCGGGGCGACAACGCACGCCGGCGCGTGGTAACGACGAGAACGCGGATGGCGAGAACCACGACAGTGCTGCCGAGGGGGATTCCATGCCTGCCGAGACTGTGGAGGCGGAGAGCCGAAAATCGGCGGCACGTGCTCCTCCCCTTCGAAAAGCCTACAAGCTTGTCACCTAGTGTCGCGACAAGTAAATTCTGGACTTTACTTACCCGAACAACAAATTTATTATGGCGCACGCCGTAGAAAAAGATTTGGTGTAAATTCTGAGCACCTGAGCTCTTGGCACGTATACCTAAAAACAAGCTCTTCAATTTCGCCTCCATCGAACATTGGACGCCGTGAAGAGGAATTGAACCTGGCTCCTCGAGTTTAGCAGCCCGATACCTCAGCCGCTTCTCTGCTACAGCAGTGGTGTCGAAAAAAAAACGTGAAAAAAAAACGCCAGGCCTGCGCGGAAAGCGCAGCACAATCACAGCGGAAGCTCGAAGAGCGGCATTTCTAGAGCCCGTTATAAACTATCTTGTGGCTACTGATACAAGTACACTAGGAACGTACCTAGTACGCCACAAATCATAATTTTTGTGAAGTTGGGAAGCACCCACCACGACATTACTCGTCATTCCGCGGAGAAGTACCATCTGTAAGGCATTATGTGCACTTTGTTGGTGCGACGGTTGATGACGATGAAGAATTACGGCTGATCCCTTTGTAATGGGTTGGAAGCTTTAAAAGACCCACTAGTTACGTAATTCGCATTATGTGACGCCCGGTCGTTATTTCATTCTCCCACCACGCTTTATAACCTACGCTAACGTGAGAAAGAGATAGAGAGAGGGAAATAACCTTGTTGAGACCCTGAGCAAATAGACCATGGGAGCCTTATGGGCTCCCTTGGCAACCAATAGAAGTCCACTGGCGAGGAACCCAATACGCTATAAATCATCATAATTTGTTTGAAGTAGGGAAGCAGCCACTATGCAATTTTCATTCATTGTGCGGAACCTTAGTACCTGCTAAACACCTGTAAGGCATTATGTGCACTTTGTTGATGCTGTGGCTGATGACGTTGAAAAATTATGGCAGAGCCCTTAGTAATGGGTTGGAAGCATTCAACGACCAACTCGTTGCGCAATTCGCACTGTGTGACGCCTGCTTACAGAACTCGCGCTGTGTGACACTTGGTTGTTATTTTACTCTTCTTCCACGCTACATTGCATATGTTCATGTGGTTCCTTCCCGACATGAAGCCTGTACAGGGTCATTTTGCAAAACAATTTCAAGCACCGGCATGGCTCTGAGGTTGAATACTGGGCTCACTCGCGGAGGGCCCAGGTTCGAACCTCGTTCTATCCTGGAAATTTTTCTTATTTCTTTTTTTTCTTATTTCGAGCGATACTGGTTACGAACACCGGCGGCGGACAACTACGGCGCCAAAATCGGCCAGTGAAATGATCGCATAACAGCTTTCGCTGTAAAATGTTGCACCTCTAGAGAAACCTTGGCATTACCAGCAAAAAAACGCCAGGCCTGCGCTGAAGCCGCAGCACAGTCACAGCGAAAGCTGGAAGAGCGGGGTTTGTAAGCTAGCTCTCTTGGGGCTACAATACAAGTACACTAGAAAGGTACCCACTACGCCATAAATCACAATTTTTGTGAAGTTGGGAAGCACCTACTAAGCCATTATTCGTCATTCTGCGGATAAGCGAGGCACCAGCTACACGTCTGTAAGGCATTACGTGCACTTTTTTGACGCGACGACTGATGACGATGAAGAATTATGGCTCAGCCCTTTGTAATGGGTTGGAAGCTTTAAACGGCCCACCAGTTATGTAATTTGCATTGGGTGACGCCCGGTCGCTATTTCCCTCTTCCGTCATGCTGTATAACATACGTTGACGTGGGAGAGAGACGGGGGGTCGAACACCTGTAATGAGACCCCGAGGAAATGGATCATGCGCTTATGGGCTTCCTTGGCAACCAATACAAGTGCACTTGCGAGGAACCCACTACGCTATAAATAATTGTAATTTTTGAGAAGTAGGGCAGCAGGCACTGTGCCATTTTTCGTCATTCTACGGAGAGCGTTGATACCTGCTAAACGCATGTAAGGCATTATGCGCACTTTGTTGATGCTGTGCCTGATGACGCTGAAGATTTATGGCAGAGCCATTTGTAATGGGTTGGAAGCATTCAACAACCTAATCGTTGCACAATACCCATTGCGTGACGCCTGGTTACAGAATTCACGTTGTGCGACGCTTGGTGCTTATTTTACTCTTCTACGACGCTATATTAGATATGCTAATGTGGTTCCTTCCCGACATGAAGCCTGTATAGGACCTTTTTTGCAGAGCAGTTTCAAGCACCGGCATGGCTCAGAGGTTGAATACTGGGCCTCCCACGCAGAGGGCCCAAGTTCGAACCTCGTTCCATCCTCGAATTTTTTTCTTATTTCGTATTTTTTTTCTTATTTCGAGCGATACTGGTTACGGACACCGGTGGCGGCGGCGGCGGACAACTACGGCGCCAAAAACGGCCGGCGATATGATCTGATAACAGCTTTCGCTGTAAAAATTTGAGTGAAGGTAGTGTACAGTCCACTGTTAAAGGGAACACTCGAATGAGCAACTTTCATTTTGTTGGCCCCCTAACGGCTAATGGATGCGCAAACATAGTTCGTTCCCGTTACTGGTCCATCATAAGGGTTCGGAACTGTCGACCACCAGTAGTGTTATGCAGATCTAAGCCACTATACTTTTGCAGGAGAGCGAAATCCGGACATAGCCGAACCGCAAGTGTTCCCTTTAACAGTGGACCCGTCTGTACGTCGAACACTAGCTCCGCTTTTGGTTCTAGTCTTGCGCACAAATGTATGCTGAGCACTTTTTCTATCTTTTTCGTGCTTGTTTGTCTCTATCTCGTTCTTTGTCTATTTCTTTCTCTGTCTACGTTTTTCTATCTTTGTTTCCTTTCTTTCTCACTATTTTTCTCTTTCTCTTCCTTCCTATGTCTTTCATTTTCTCTCTCTCTCTCTCTCTCTGTTGTCGTTCTCTCACCCTTCTATTTCTTTCTCTCTCTCTCTCTTTCTCGCAGTACTCGTTGTGCCTTTCTCCTTTCACTCCTCCTCGCACTCACTTTTCCTTTTCCGGGCCTTGTAGCCTTCACAGTGCTGAAGGGAACTTCACAGGTATATAGAGAAGAAGTTGAGGGCCACGTATTGAAACGTAAAATGATACGAGCAACGCTGCGAGATCGCTGTACGGCAGAGTGGCTAAGGGAACAAACAGGGGTAGCTGATACCGTAGTTAAAATTAAGCGAAAGAAATGGACCTGGGCTAGTCTCGTAATGCGTACGAGTGGTCACAGAAGAGTAATAGAATAGGAAACGCAGTCGAGGGGCAGAGAGTTAGACTGAGTGGCGAAATTAAGAAGTTTGCAGGGATAAAATGGAATCGCTCGCACAGGGTAGAGCAAACTAGAAATCATTGGGAGCGGTGTTCTTCCTGCGGTCGACATGAGGAGACTCATAATGATGATAAGAATCACCGAACCTTTCAGCGTTATCGCTGGTGCTCGCGTAATCTGCACTAGTACTTGCGTGTTGCGCCTAATTTGAGTTATTGCATCTCACGCCAGTGAAATCGGCACACGTTGCCTGGAAGCGAAGCAGAAGAGGAAGAAGAGTGCACGTGCCGGTTCGTGATGATGATAATTTTCTACGTAAGACACACTGTTGTAAAAGTCCTGGAATAATTATTTTGTAATAGGGTGGGGGCGCTATGTCATCGACGCTGCTAGCGTATCTTATCACCAATGCAGGCGCATAATTTGAATCACGCTCAATTGTCAATGTTCTTAGCGTGTTTCTGGTTTCTACTTCATCATTTCATCTTGAAGAGACAGGGCGTGCAAACACGGACACAAGAGAGAACTCAGGACACCACAAACGCCGACTAACAACTGAAAAGCCGCAAAACTGCGGAAAGAGAGAAGGCACGAAAACTTACCTGCGCATGCCCAAGCAATAGGCGAACCTATCAATCCGGCACGCTTGGTGGTCTACGTGAGAGGTAGCTATTCAGACACTTGATTTCTTCTTTATGCAGGTTAATCGATGGCTGGCTCATGCATGCGCTACCACTATTATGGATATGCGAGGCCTCAATCATTAAACGCGTTTCTTCATTCCTGTGCCGGTACACAATGGCGCAACCTGAAATGGTCCACCCTTCGCGTTGGTGAGGCATAGGGCGTCGAGGCTGGTAGTCCTGGATACACTCTTCGTAGACCAACATCAGTGGATGGTGTTTGTCATATTCGTAGACTACCTGGGCAGTGACCCGTTAGCCCTAAGTAAAAGCGACTGCAGCTACACGGAATCTTATACTTGACGAAAGCCAGCAAAAGAACGGGACACAAGAAAGGCAGACACACACACGGCTTGAATGAATCTTATACACCACATACGTACTGCAATCATAGGAATATTGTTTATTAGACTGCTTTCACAAAGCAAATATCAGTCGGTTTCTGATATGTCACCCGCTCATCGTAGGAGTGTCATGTAGTGTTTATTGATTTCTTGTAAAATTGTCATGTAGTGTTTATTGCTTTCTTGTAAAGCCAGCACCACAACCACAATTGACGTTGCACCGATATTACGCCTGCGTAGGCTGTTTTTCCAAACCAGTTTATAGACCTGGCGTGGCTCAGTGGTAGAATGCCTGATTGCCACGCAGAATGCTTGGGTTCGATTCCTGCTGGGATCCTAATTTTCATTCTTTCCATTCGTTGAGTCAACGCTAAAGTGACCAATGTCTGTTCTCGCCGTTCCTGGGTAGATATAAACTGTCAATCACCTGTGGTGCATACCCGTACACCGCGGGCCGTAAGGGGGGGGGAGGTGATTTTTAAAAGGAAGAAGGAAATGAAAATGGAAATTGGGTGTGGAGTTCACGATAACTGTCTCTCAAGTGAGGACACTTCAACCGATACACTCACGGGGGATTGGGGATTAAAGGAACAGTGAGAGTGAAAAGAGTATGGTAAAGGAAAAAAGAAAGGTATCAGTGGAAAAAACAGTGACAGGAGAACGGGCGTCCGAGTCACCGTGGTGAGCGGCTAGAAAATTCGTTCGACTAGGCCGGCATCCTCGAGAAAAGCGAGTAGGGCCGCAAGGGCTGATCGGCGACGGTGTACGTGGCCGGTGGGATGGAGCAAGTCCTGTAGGGTCGCACACAGCAGTCCGACGAGGCGGTACTTCATGGCGAGCCGCTTCCGCGCAGTGTTGAGAGACGGACAGTCCAACAATAGGTGGCACAGGGTTTCGATCGCGCCGCAATCGGTGCAGTTCGGTGCAGCAGCGCCGCGAAGACGATGCCTGCGTTCCACGGGCCACACAGAACCGGTCCTCAGGGGAAGAAGAAGCGCGCGCTCGCGGCGAGTGAAACCAGTGGCTGGGATGAAAGGAGGGGGGTGTCCGGAGGCGACCCGTGCGTCAGGATGCTCGCGCACCAGCTCCCGGCGAAGGTTGTTGCGTGCCGAGTCGAACGAGCTGGCGTAATCCGTCAGCGAAGTCTCGGCGGAGTGTGCTCGTTTTGCGAGTTCGTCTGCAGCCTCGTTGCCCGCGATGGCGACGTGTGAAGGGAGCCACTGAAGGACCACATCACAGCCTCGTTCCTGGAGGGCCAGCAGGCTGAGAGCGGCACGCTGAGCAAGAAGGGGGCCTCGTTCCTCCCTCGCGAGCTGGCGGAGTGCAGGTTTCGAGTCGCAGAAGATTGCGCTCGTGACGGCCGGCGAATTGCGCAGGAGGTTTGCAGCCAGCTGGGGCCCGACTAGCTCAGCTGTTGTTGAGGATGCACAGTATCGCAAGCGGCACTGTCGTTCCGAGCTGAGCTGAGGGGCTATGCAGGCGGCCGCGGCTGAGCGAATCCTGCAGGACGGACCCATCGGTGAACACCTGCGTCCTCCCGGCCAGGTCCTCATACATCGCGCCGCGGCCTCCTGAGCAATGGCACTGACGGGGGTGTGGCGTTTAGGATCGAATGCCCGGCAGGTGCAAGTTCACTCGAAGGGGCACTCGACGGTGAGGGGGTGGCCAGCGCGAAAGGCGTGCGGGGTCGTCAGCCACAACACCGTCGTACACGTCGATAAGTTGGCCGGCACGTGAGTTTGGCACAGCACGTAACCGCGAGAGGAGGGGACCTGCATCAGGCGCTCGGTGGAGACGCTGCAAATGGCACAATGCGCGCAAGTCCGCCGTGAGCGACGCAGGCCACGCACGAGCCTCCGCGAGGGTCTCGGCCACACTGAGAGCCACGAGGCATTCCGTGACACATGCGGATGACTCGGCGGTGGTTCTGGTCGATCAGTCGCCACTGTGGCGCCTGGAGTTTGCAGATCGGCAGTGCGTAGTGGATGCCCGACAGAGCCATCGCCTCGTAGATGGTGCAGGCGAAGGCAGCAGGGCAGCCGTTGCCGCCTGCGAGTAGTTGGCGCACGGTCGATTCCACGCGACGCGTCGTCTGGCGTACACGTCGCACCGCCGGGAACCATCGGAGGCGATTGTCTATCGTCAGGCCGAGGTAGCGGACGTTGCTACTCCAAACTATTGGTGCACCATCCAGCTGAAGGCACGGAAGACGTCGTCGCGCTTCAGCACGAGGGTGGACGACGAGGGCCTCAGTTTTCGGCGCCGAGATCGCGAGCCCGATGTTTCTCACGAAGGCGGCCACACATTGGAGGGCCTCCTGCATGCAAGCGTGCACCACCGAGCACTTTCGGGTCGGACCACGCACATACAATGCGACGTCATCAGCGTACACCACTGCGCGAACAGGGAACACAGCCGTTTCTGGTAGGCACTTGACGAGCGGCGCGAGTACCAGATTAAACAAAAACGGGCTGAGGACGCTGCCCTGTGGGACGCCACAGCTGACATATCGCGGCGCACTTGTCGCCCCGCCCACGCGCACAGTAAACGTTCGGTCAGTGAGGAAGGCCTGAACGTAGTTCAAGAGTTTGCCCTCAACACCTAGCGCGCGCACAGCACTGAGGATAGACGAGTGGGAGAGCGAGTCGAACGCCGACTTTATGTCGGCGTTCGAACGGGTATGTGCCACACGTGTCTAGTGGAAAGGGTTTGACGACGTACGCGACAGCATTTTAACGTTATTGATGTCATGACCCGGCAATCATATTCGTCAAATCCTCTTACCCTCCCATGCAAATTTTGGTCTACACCAAGTTAAGGAGACGATCATGAGAGCAACCAGACGTAGGCGGCTAGATAGATAGATAGATAGATAGATAGATAGATAGATAGATAGATAGATAGATAGATAGATAGATAGATAGATAGATAGATAGATAGATAGATAGATAGATAGATAGATAGATAAAAAAAATTTGGCAGATCCCACACCTTGTGGGAATCGGTGTTATGCGAAGCAGTCAGCGAGTTGATTCTATGCTGCATGTTTTGGCTTTGGGCCAAGCGTTAGGAGGTGGGTCGACGTGTTTTTGTGAGCGTAAAAGCGGGGTGCATATCGCGGCCTTATCAGGCACGTCGACTACACTGGCGTTTGAAGGGTAACTTATGGTCTGACGTAACGTCAGCGCTCACTTTAGGGCACAGACCTGAGTATTATCGAAACAAAGCGCACTTTACGGTGCGATGTTGTGAATATCATACGTAGCCTTGATTGGCGTATTCGACGCGGTCGAGCGACGCCTATATTTAGCTTGCTGAATCATAGGAATCAAATGTAATGTTTATTAGACTTCTGTGAAAGCGGAGCCAACACTGGAACCACAATTGATGTTAACCCGGCTATACACCTGTATCACAGGAGTACATACGTAATGTTTATTCTTTTGTTATAAAATAGATAACCAGCACTGCAACGATATTACGCCTGCATAGGGTCTTCTTCTAAAGCAGTCTCAAGACGTGGTGTGGCTCTGTGGTAGAATACATGACTGCCACGCAGAATGCCTGGGTTCGATTCCTGTTGGGATTCTGATTTTTATTGTTTCCATTCGTCGGGTCAACGCTACCGATGTCAGTTTTTCTTTACGCTGTCGCATGTAAGTTACTAATGTTTGTTCTCGCCGTTCCTGGGAAGATATAAACTGTTATTCTCCTGTGGCGCATACCCGCTTACCGTATACGGGTATGTGCCACATTTGTCTGAATGAGAGAGTTTGACGACGTACGCGGCAGGGTTTTCATGTTATTCATGTCATGACCAGACAGTCATATTCGTCAAACCCTCTTACCCTTCCATTCCAATTTTGGTCGACGCCAAGTTAAAGAGGCGATCGTGAGAGCACCCAGACGTAGGCGGCTAGATAGATAGATAGATAGATAGATAGATAGATAGATAGATAGATAGATAGATAGATAGATACGTAGATGGAAACGCTCAAAGTGCCAGAGGTTCGCTAAGAAATGCTTCGCATTTAATACATACATAGATAGAATCGCTCAAAGTGCCAGAGGTTCGCTAAGAAATGCTTCGCATTTAAAATGTCTTCTCGAACAGGTCGCTCATGGCAGGGCAAGCTGTGCGACTTAGTGCTTCATGCGAAAAAACGGCTGCATCACTCCAGATTCGAGCGAACAGTCGACGGTCTCTCACCTTCTTGTTGTGCATTCGCCACATCCTCGTATGCGGTGCTGTTTCTCAGCATTCCAGCGTGATTTCAAAAGCTGTCGCGTCATTCCTCCGACCTTTAAAAAAACATTCACAGAGAAGGTTTAAATGATGAATTGATACAACGAAATCGTGACATCCCCGATGATTAAAACAAACGTTCATCGCGCTCACCATCCCTGCAAATGAAGCGGGAGTATGTAAGATAGTTCAAAACGCCGTTGCCCACTTTGCACATTTGAAATAGCGTGCTGAAAGCAGCAGAGGCGACTGCGCCAAGAGCGCGCACCTGAGAGTAGATGCTGAGGGCGTCGGCAGCGCATCTGCGCTGAATTCACATAGCAGTAAGCCATGGGAGGAAATGCCGATGAGAAGAAAATATAGGCCGCATCAACACGCGATTGGGCGGGCACATGGCCTGTAATAGAAACGCGACTACGTGAGGCGGGGTGAATCACCATTAGGAAAAAAAAATTCAAGTTCGAAAGAAACCCGACGAGCTGTATCTTGCACAAACGAAATCTTACTTTTGTTTTAAACAGAACTAATTCGTCATAAAAGGGTGATTTAGTGTTTAGTATTTTAAGGATATGCGCTTTTATAAGCTTGTCTTCGCTCCCAAAGTTGGTCGGCTGTGAGAACGCACTCCCAAAATTGGTCGGCTGTGATATTCCAAGAGCAATTCTTTCAGTGTTTTGCTTCTTCGTGTCTTATCCGAAGTCCGGTGGCGCAAATTTTGCGTCTGCCGACCCCGCTGTATCCGAGGTGTTGCATATTATGCGTGAACGCAATTTTAAATGGTCAAGGGAGCTAAGAACACAGTATTAGCTCCAGCTTATCCTGTGTTCCACGATATGATTATGACCACAATATGATTATAGTGAAGGGCTCCGGAAATTTCGACCACCTGGGTTTTTTTTTAAAGTGATGCTGAAGTGGTTTTACAATTCGGTAAAGATTTGTTGTTCACAAGGACCAACATTATTGTTGACGATGGCGTAATTTTTTTCGCTGTTGTGGTAGCAGGAATACGCGAAAGAAAGGTTCGTCTTGGTCCCGCCACGCAAGCGCGCCAAAAGTGTGGACTTGGAAATGAACTAACCGAAACTACGTCATAGTCGGTAGTTTTGGCCACGGTGGTAAAATAACAGGTGGCCCGACGCGCCGCTCCGCCAGTGCACCGCGCGTGCGGCGGAGGTGCTCGAGCTGCCGCGACTTTTCCGCAAGGTGGCAGCAGGTGTACTCTGGGCCCATATCTCCGCTCCGGCGCATCTGAAAGCATGTGGCCAGCGGGCGTCGCGAGCATTTAAACTGCAATTTACATCTTGAACTTTGAGAAAGAGATCCGCGGTGTATTTATTACACCAGACAGGCCTTGACCAACACTGAAGAGTTGCCGTCGCTTAGGAAAACTCCGCCAGGTGGCCACAGTGCGTGGATGTGTTTTCGCGTGGGCTCTCGTTTCGAGCCTCTTTTTCGGATGATCGTCGACTGTGGCATCCGATTCGTCTGCACAGTTCGACCTACCTAGTTACCCGAGCTCCCCAGTGCCGCTGCGCACACTGTGAGTCTATCTCTAATCGATTCGCAAGCCATAAACATCCCGAAGTGGCGAACGCCCCATTAAGCCTAACGGAGCCGGCGTCTGTACCACCCAGGAGTGGCGACGTCGGTACATGCCGCTCGAGGTGGGCAGCGTTGCATCTCATGCTGTACATGAGATGCAACGCTGACGACAAACAGCATATCCACGGAGTGAATGATGATGAGTGGGCGAAGCTGCGGAGGTTCATCGGTAAACCGTGAACCTTCCGTGAATTCTGCCCAGTACATCATCATCGACGTGAGATCGGGCGCGATGAGTTATGACGACTTGCAGCTCACTTTAATTTTGCATGTACGCTGTGAATTTTCATTGTTTAGAAAAGCATTGCTTTAGAAAACATCTGGCGTCTTTCGTTAAGCAGCTGGCGTCTTTTCGTTTTGCTTTAGAAATATCTGGCGTTCTTCGTTTTGCTTTTACAAAGCATCTGGCGTCTTTCGTTGGTTTATTTCATCAATCAATGGCGTTTTGAACAAAATTTTTATTGTTTAATCACGCACAGGAGAAATCTCACCAGGCACTACCTTGGAGGTAAAGAATGGCTGCTAATGGGGAATGAGAGACAGAAGAAGTCAGCTTTTAGCTAACGCTGCGAATTTTTTATTGTTCAACAACGCACAGGAAAAATCTCCCACCGGCACCACCTTGGAGGTCAAAGCGTAAGACTGGTTACGCACTACGACTACGACTACGAGGGACGAACGGGTGCCGCCTTAAGGAGCTTCGCCCCTAAAACCACGATCCCCAGCGCAGGCAGCGTCTAGGTTCATTGTTGCTATTATGCACCATTTCTAATAGCCACAACGAGCAAACGACGCCGACGATGTTAAGCGACACCGAGGAGACGCTCACAGCAACCGACAAGGCAGCCACTATTGGGTCATCGGCCGACCGCAACACTGCCAGTACTCCTACCGCAGAACGCACGAATGTTCCGCAACTTGGGTAACGCATGGACGAAGATTCCGCGGCTTTCAACACCGTCACGGACGCGACAGAAGACGACGCGTACAACGGTGCCTGCTGGAAGGCAGTCCGCAATAAGCGACGCGCACGCAACGCCGCTGCTCTCGAAGTAGCCTCGCTCCTCAAAATTGACTCGGAAAACCCTCTCACCAAGCCCAGCCCGAGCGGGACAAAGCGCCTGCCTCCTGTTCCATTCCGAGATGAAAAGGTTGTCCTGCGTCCTCTCGGAGGCCTCCGATTAGATCAATAGCCCAGACCAACCTTGGCCACCGCGCTTTGGGGCGCCGCCGGAGTGAGCCCAAGTGATCGAAAAAACCTCATCCTAAGAACCCCGCCAGAGCAAAACCTGGCCGTACTAAGCACCCCGTCATTACACGTCGCAGACGCCCTGCTGCTGGTCCCATAGCTGTCATTCGGCCTTCGCGCCTACCCGGTATCCTCATATCTGGCAGCCTCCGACGATGCGTGCAAAGGTATTGTTCCGGGACTGGAACCAGGTACCACCTCACATAAGCTGGTAGAGAAAATGCAAGCGACTGACATCCAGATACTACAGGCTCGGATGATGGGTCAGACGAACATTGCAGTGGTCACCTTCGAAGGGCTTCGCGTGCCACGCTTCGTCCGCTTTCTAGGAGCAGAGCTACGCTGCTACCCCTACCGCCCCAGACAGCCGGTCTGCGAATCGTGCCTCAAATTGGGACACCGAGCCGACTACTGCCCTACACCGGACCTCACCATTTGTGAGCAGTGCGGCATCGCGCTCGCATCCGTGCTCTCCACGGTGCAAATCCTGTGGTGGAGATCATGCCAACACTGACCCAAAGTGCCCGCGACGTCAGCGACAGCCCTTCAACAGATCCTCGGTTAAAGAAGCCATCGACGATGAAGGGCGGCAAATGACGGCAACCACCGATGCGGCCCTTTCATCAGCGACCACTCGTGCTTCTGAAACATCGAAGAAAAGGGGGCGATCTCGTTCGAAGACACGGTCCAGATCCCGCTCTAATACACGGACAAAATCCAAGTCCCGTTCCCGATCCCGCTCCCAGTCGACTTCAGCGCGCATTCAGGAGAAGCGCCCTACTAACCCTGTATTACAGGCATCCCCATCGCCGTACAAGAAGGCACTAATAGGCAAACCGGCAACTTCAACAGCTACCCCGGATCATCAGCAGCCACGGGCCTCGGATAACAGCAATGCCATGGCGGCACCTCGGGAGGTAAGGTTTGAGCAGGGTCCCGCACAACTCACTCCCCCCATCCTCCACCTCATAACACATTCCGCCCCTCTCCTCCACCGAACACCAACACCGATCCTTTCCCCGAAATAGCGCGGCTACGCCGTGACATGGAGGCGCGTCACGCTCAGATACATCCGCAGCTGGACGTTGCCAGCGAGAGTACAAACACTAGAATTGAGGCAGCTATAGACAATGTGCGACAGGAATCTCTAGCGCTTCGGAAGGAGATCATCGATGTAATATAGGCATCAGAAGAGCGCACACACTCCCGCTTCGCTGAGTTAGTCTCCCGTTTGACTCCGTCGCTCCCCTACCCAAAACCCAAGCCATGCGGCCCCAGCCACCACTAACAGATGCAAGATGGACGCACCCATACTCACGCTCAACCACTTCGTCTCACGATGATGATGGCGTCCCATAGCCAGGAACAGATCTCGGTCTGGGAAAGGAACTGCCGGGGATGCCGTAAAAAAAAGGAGATCTCTGAAACAGTACGGTGCTATGACCACGAACCCTCCAGATGTTATCCTCCTACAGGGGCAGTATCAAAAAACATCACATGCAACACTCACACTACGAGCATCGATATCCCGCATCAAATTCTCGAAATAATTACTCGGGGCAATTAAAGTCATAGCCTATACATACTAAACGTTTACAGTTCTCCCCGCTTGCGCACACACTGATTTAATCGCCTCCTAATTGAATGTGGGCGTCATGGGCGCACCCTTTTCGTGTGCGGGTACTTCAACGCTCCGCACACATTGTGGGGGTACCGCAAATCTGCAGCTAAGGGAACTCGGCTGTGGCATGATATATACAACTTGCGATACACCTTACATACAAACCCAGGACACCCCACGCGTTTAGGGAACAGTGTCTCACGAGACACGCGCCCCGACCTTACTTTTCCAGAAACACAGGACCAGTAATTGCGCATGGTCCTCTCGACGAACATCTAGGCAGTGACCACTATATCGTGGTCACTACTCTAACACTGCACAATGCACGTTGCCCCGAGCGGAGGGTACGTATCACGGACTGGGTGCGGTTCAGGGAGCGTCGACAGAACCCTACAGAAGTATCAGTGTACGAGCAATGGCTAGAGTCTTTTACTGATGACCTAGATGCGTGTACGCGCACAATCGTTACCACAAACTGCAAACCCAGACGTGGACCCGCATCTTTTGCATCTGTGGGAGGCGCGCAGAGGGCTCACGCGTCGTTGGAAGCGCCAACGCCTCAATCGCAGGCTTCGCCGGCGTATCGACGAACTTTCGCAGGAGGCACAGGAATACGCGCAGACCCTCGTCCGGAAAAACTGGCGGCGTTTCTGCGAGCGTCTTTCAGGCACCAGGGCACAGCGAAAACATGGTCGATACTTCGCGCCCTCATAGATCCATCCGGAACCAAGACACAAACATTTCACCAACTACAGAGACTAACACATATGTACAAAGACGATCCATCCGGCCTTCTCAAAGAGCTTGAACAACGTTTCATCCCTACCGGGCCCCTTCCAAGTATCCCGACTACCCACACGAGAAGAATCTAACGAGGAACTCGACGCGGACATCACAGTCGACGAGGTTCGCGTAGTACTTCAAGACCTCCGTCGAAACACGGCACCAGGCGCAGATCACATTAGATTCTCCGCACTTCGAAACCTCAGTGACTCGGATCTAAATCATCTCACGAACCTGTTCGATGACTATTGGCATAAGGGTACACTACCACAGCATGGCGTCATGCCGAAATTTCCCTAATACCTAAACCAGGCAAGCCCATAGCCAAGCAAATTTACGGCCGATATCTCTTACCTCATGCGTCGGAAAATTAATGGAGCACGTGCTTTTACGGCGTCTGCAACCTTTCCTTGAGCGACAGTCATTCTTCTCCCACTCACAGTTCGGATTTCGGGCACATCTCTCTACGCAGGACCGTGCTTCTACAACTCAGGGAGGAGGTTATGGGCCCTCCGTCGCGTGCCCAGACGAGGGCCATCCTCGCCCTTGATCTAAAAGGGGCATTTGATAATGTGGCACACGATTTGATCCTGCAGAATCGCGCGGAATCGCATTGCGGCGGCCGCATGTATAACTACATCCGTTCTTTTCTGCGCGACAGAACAGCCACCATCGGGATAGGGCCTCACCGTTCCGACACGATTCGCCTTACAGGTCGCGGCACACCTCAGTGATCAGTTCTGTCTCCCATCCTGTTTAATATTGCCCTTGCAAGACTACCTCAGCTGCTCGATCAGATCCCTGATGTCGCCCATGCGATTTACGCAGACGACATCACGATCTGGACGAAGCGAGGGTGGAGACGGGGCCATTCAGGATCGACTGCAGCAGGCAGCTGACATCGTTACCACATACGCACGACAAGTGCAGCTTGACCTGTGCCCCTCAAAAGTCCGAGCTGGTTCTCATCCGGGCGCGTAGCATTACCCTCACCCAAGATCGTGGTGCACGTGGATGGCGTTCCCGTCCCTCATGTGGAGCGTGCTCGCATACTTGGGCTACACGTTCAAGCAAACGGGAAAGCAAACTGCACTGTCTCTCTCCTGTCCCGACAAACCGAACAGATTCTCGCCATGATGCGACGGGTTTCAAACAGGCGCTCGGGACTGCAAGAGCGGGACCTGCTGCGATTGGTACAAGCCTGTGTGATCAGTCGCATCACCGACCATCTCCCCTTCCACAGACTTACCCAGTCCGAGCAGATGCGGATTGACGTAATGCTGCGAAGGCGACCAAGCTCGCTCGCGGACTCCCACACTACACCACCACGACACGTTTGCTAGCCCTAGGGACGCATAACACGCTCAGTGAGTTACTGGAAGCTCCGTGGACCAGCCAAAGACAACGCCTTCTGCTCACACTCACTGGGCGGCTCCACCTCTCGAGACTGGGATACCCAGTCTTGGCCAATGACGTCGAGGACACCACCATCGCTCTCCCTCCCTGGGTCCGTAGAACCTTAAAGGTGCACCCGCTACCCCGGAACATGAGTCCTGAGCATGACGCGGGACGCCGGCGCGCTCGTGTTCGGCACCTGGTGCGCATGCTCGGTGACATCCCTGAAACAAATACGCTATACACCGATGCCGCACATTGCTGCAACGGGTATTCTGCGGTAGTGTTGGACGGCGGTGAAACTTTACTTACGGCCGCCTCTCTGCGGAGTGCTCCACCTACAGACGGCGAAGTCCTTGGTGTCGCACTTGCTGTACAACAAGCTCTTCAGATTCCTGGAGAGGTGTACATATTAACCGATTCCCAGCAAGGATGCCGAGCCTTTTCGATGGGACGCGGATTCCCCAAGGCGGCTCACTATATCCTACACAAGTCGTCAAACATAAACATAGACACATCCAGCCCACAACGTATCCACTTGCTCTGGACTCCTGCCATGCCTCATTGCCGGGTAATGACCGCGCTCACGCGGTCGCTCGAGAAATTGCCCACCGAGCTGCCCGGCATGGCGAGGCCGAGAGTCCAGATCAAGTGGGTCCTCCACTCACATACCGAGACATATTACATACTACACCAGAGCTAGACAAACCATGTCCCCGCCACCACCGTCGTTCTCGCGAGAGGAAGAGGTGGGCACTCCGCCAACTTCAAACGAATACTTTCCCCAACCTCCTCTCCATGCTTAAATTCTACCCTGACCGCTACGCAGACTCTTGCCCGGGCTGTGGCAGCTCCCCAACGGCGTTCCATGTCACGGTGGAGTGCACCGCAAAATTATTCCCTCCCCGTCCGTCATCCTGTGCCCCTTCCGCACCAAAGAGCTGTGGGACGTTGCCCCTCTGCGACGGGCCTCCCGAGGTCCCGCCAGGCATTGGTTGGACGGGCCCGTGTCGTCGCTGCGATCATCATAGGGACCCCGGACTAGGGTTCCCTCCCACGTGCTTGGTTTATATATTTTATAAATGTTTTCTCTCTCTCTCTTACCCGCAAATTCAGGTTCACCACGAGATCTTCCGTGACGAAAGATTGCTGACTGCCTCCATCGAGTATCTCTCGGACGTATCGTGATCCTGTCATTTTTATGACAAAGGCGCAAGAGGTCTGCAGGTACACTTTGCTGTAATTTCTCTCGCAACCACTTGAAGGAAAGCTGTTGGACAGCGTAATCCTATGTGATGAGACCATTCCGACTGGGCTACCAGAAGCGTCCACTGGTCAAGAAGTGTTCGCTGTCATGTTCTTCCTGCAGTGAGGGTCGCAGATGACTGATGCATGCCTTCTGTTACAACTTGAACAGAAGAGTCTGTGTGTGATGCACTGTGCAGTACAGAAGCGGTGCTGCTGCCTCGAGCTCTGATGACTGAGGATGTGGTCATCACCAGGTCATTGTGAGAATGGCTTACACTGCTCCCAGCTTTCCAATTCGATGCGTATGACATGAGCAGCTCTTGTAACTCCGTTTCTGACGTTGAAGCTGCCAGTGCCGGATCTGAGGCATTCGTGTCAGACCCATGTTGTCATAAAGCCCGGCTTCACTTTGCATGTGTATATGACAGAACGACCTCGTATGGCAAAGACTCTCGTAGAATGTCAATCAACATTGCTTTGGACAACGTTAGCGTTGGTATATTTAGTGCAGTCAGACATCTAATGTTCAGCTGCACAGAATCATAAAGTTGCCTGAGGCCTCGGACGTCGCTTCCTGATTTTACATGAGAGAGATTGCGAAGCGCTGGTGTTGTACTATTTTTTTCCAATCTCCGAACTGTTGTTTGAGTAGATCCACGACGTCTGTGTTACAGGCTTGGAAGTGGGGAACTCAGAATCGCTGCTGCCGCTTCACCCGCAAGGTAATGTTGTAGGTAGAAAAACGCCGTCGGCGATAAGGCGCTGTTAATATGAACAGTCTGCTCAAACTGCTCCCAGAAAGCTGACCTCTCGTGAATATCACCCCTAAATGTTGGCAAGTCAAGGTTCGCCAGCTTTGGGCCAGTTCTCGTCAGAGCATCATGAGCTGTCGGTTTTGCATTCTGGGGAGCAGCCGCCGCTGTACTCTCCGCGCATCCAAAAACAGTGATATTGCAGCGAACCTCTGAAAGCATGCTGATGGCTTGTTCGTCGTACTCTGACACAGTTAGATAGATAGTCCGCTTCGAGCTCATCGTCAGCGAGGTGATCTTTGAGTGCATCATTAAGCTTCGAGAGCTTGCTGTTGGTACCCGATAGATGGTCATAAATACCTGTCAGCTTGGCCTCGTCCACAGCAGGATCCGTCAGTAGAGACTGTGCTTCCTGTAGAAGCTTCATATTCTGTGCTCGTCGAGCTGAGCGCTTGGTCTTGAGGCAATCCAACCTATCAGATGTCGAGCTCTGGGGTGCACGCCGATCACAAATGATCCGTGGTCAGTCCTTGGCGCTCGAAGCGCGACACAGACGTGTAGAAGGCCCCTTCGAGTCGTGCGATCAGAGAAATGTGTCCGCACGAGGATTTTCGGCACAAAATGTAAAGAAAACTAACGATCCACGAAGGAACCGGACCGACTGCCTTTCATTGCTCCAACTACTTCTTCTTTTGCAGTGCTTGCGTGCACGTGTTCATTACTCCATCTTTTTCTACATGTGTAAAATAATACGAGTAAAATATTGTCTGTGGGTAGAGATGAGTAGAGTGGAAACTTGGGTGTGTTGGTAGGACATAATGAATGTAAAAAGAGCGCTGTTTGTGTCTGTTATTTTCATCAGTCCTTGTCTGTTGTGCTCTTTTTACATCTTGAATATCAGCACATAATACTAGATTCAGGATGCACTGTTGTTCCGTCTGTCTTTTAATTCAATAAACGTGTGTGCCCTTTGGTCTTATGACCGCTCGAGTATTATTGCAGCCTCATCAGCTTCTAGTGATGTTGTTTTGCTTGCTGCTCAAAACTGATGATAATCAGCAGCATGGGCAATGCTAAGTGCCAAATGATGCATTCTATTATATCGTCAGGGTAGCGTCGGCGCTCATTTCATGGCTTAGAATCTAATGCAAAAGGAGAGCTGCCTTCTTTTCTTCTCTGTGGGAACCCCCAACGATATTCTGCATCAAGCCATAATAGACGTCAGACTCTGGAGTTTCCAAGATGTGTGGCGCCACCTGTCGGAGAAGTATTGAGTAGTGCATAGACCGACTCTCTCGCACAGTTTTCTATGGGACCAGGTGCAACTAGCGAGTGCGAACAACGATTGAGCCTAATATCGCGTGTGTTTGCGCATTAGCACTCAGAACGAGAGCTGTGAATTGCTATCCGCTAGTCGGACGCGCCACCGAGCCGTCGTGAAGTGCTTGCTGGATCACTCGCCTGAACGACGGCGAAAACAGCAGCAGACGAGAGCCCTCCGCACGCTACGAAGAACGCCGCAAAAGACGCACTGTTGCGTTGTGAATTGCCACGGACGTAAGAGACTGAATAACAGCGTTCAGTTTTACCGATTTCCATAGTTGTCGTACGAAGAAGAAAGGCGAGAGCGCTGGAGACGGGCCGTTGCGAGCGTGTTGGCTAAGCGAAGTACCCGCGTTCTCCACAGCCGGTGTCGTGAATGTGTGGCTCTGCTGTTGTTATGCGTCGCCCTGATGCAAAACCGTGGTAACCTTGACTATGAAGCTCAGCAGAGGCTCTGACAGCGGTGCTTGTCGTGTAACACGAAGTGAGCAGCTAGAGGCAGACTGGAGACGCGTGATACGCACACCGCGACGAGTTGGTCGTCACAACACAGCATAGCGGACGTAGGTACGTTTTGAAGGGTCAGAGTTCTGGTTCTAACTAGCTAACACCACGTGCGTCATACAAGTAAATCGCGGAATGTTGGTCGTGACCCCCTTCAGGTTTGTTTCAGCCGTGTCCTCCGCGGTTGCCGTAGCTATCTCGGAGGCCACGGTTTTGCCTTTGGTTGTACCCCGCGAAAGTGGACACGCACGTATCCCCATTTGCAGTACATACAAACGGAAGACGACCATCAAGATACCATTTGAGGATGCGTAATAAACACTCCAATGGACAGGAAGCGAGAGACGAATTAAGGAGGATGCAACTGAAAAGGCGAAATTCGCCAGAGCCATTCGCCCCTGATAAACCGAAGTTTGCACCACTGATCGTAAGATGCATACCTAAGTAAATTGATCGTGTATGTAGGTACTTTATCGCTGTGACATACGTATATACCCGATTTTAACGCATTTAGGCTCTAGAGAACGGATGTCGGAAGGCTTGCCTCGAACTCGGTGTCGTGTGATGCTCGCTTGTACTTGCGAGTTGCAGCGCGCGGGAATAACTAAAACTTATTTTGCATTGTACTCGCAGTTCGCTTTGATCAGCTTCCTTTGTTTCTGAAGCGTGGATTGGCGGAAGAAGCTTCCCAGGTCCTTGGTTTTCAGGAAACCGCGCCTCGACAACAACGAAAGAGGAGGGTTATATTGCGGCCTATGCACATTCGCTTGCGGGCGGCTCTCTTTGCACTACCCAGTTAGTGCCAGGGCTACGATGAGGGCGCTGGTGGCGGTGTTTTTCGCAGCGCCGCCTGGGCAGAGTCTGACGTCTATAATTGTTCTCACTGAAGGTGGTCACATTTTTTTCATTGCTACTTGCTGAACAATGTTGTGCAGTGTTAGATGTAGCAGGAAATTTGAGCATGCAGTCTTGCTAACAATGAAACAACAACTCACTCATTGCCGACTCACTGACTGCTTGTGGCATGTGTGGAAACACTTCTAGTGCACTCATTAGTGTAGTCTTGTGTGCTTGAAATGTCATACAATGACTCTCCTCCTTTGGCTTTTCGTTTATTAGGTTGAGAACGCAATGGTGGGTTCGTAGCTGTTGCTGCTCGCGAGGCTTCTGTTTAGATAGGCGCCAGGCAAGAAGCACAATCTTCGAAGACTGTCAGCATGGCACCACAACAGTTGTATTATACGGTAGCCTTCAACATAATCGCTTTAAACAAAATACCTGCTGCACACTTTTTTGATATTGACTTGTTAGTTTTAAGGTCTTCCCTTGCAATGCTTTTTTTTGCCATTTTTAGAATAGCAGTTTGTCTATCAGCATTTAATGAGATGAAGCATGAACAGCCACCTATCGCTGGGCTACTTACATGCACTCCGTTGCTACTTGGTCCCCTCAACAGCCTGTATCATGTAACTGAGCTGCGATGCTGACCCATGCCTTGCCAGCCACCATGACCACTGCACACGTCCCTTGCAAAGCCTTCAGGTCCGGTTTCTTTTTTTTTCTCTGAGAAGACACATAGTGAACACTGGACAACAGACTTACGCGCATCACCTGTGTTTGTCATCTTCAGATTTCTGTTATGGTTATTGGGAAGTTTTGATCGTCGTCACTGGTTGTCCGCAGATTGCTGTCGTCACTCCTGATTGGACTGCATAAGTTTGGCGTCACACTGTTTGCGTTGTGTAACACCCCGGTTATATTTTTGAACGGATGATTAGTGAAATCCTTCATGGCTAAAAGTGCAAATACTTGGTTGTGCTACATTGATGACATTGTAGTCGTTTTCTTGACATTTTCGAACACACCATGTTCGACTTCGTGCGGTTATCACGTGCTTCACCTCTGCTGGCCAGCATAAAGACTTCGCATTTGCTGCAGGCAAGCTGACAATACGAGGACGTGATCTGCTAGGAGGGTGTCCTTCGTGCTGTTGACGAATACTCCTAGCCGAATTCCATAAAGACGCTTTGAAGTTTCACTGGCCTGTGTGTTGTCGCGAAATAACCTTGCAGGCATGTTGTTGCAAAGATTCTTGGGTTTGCGAACATAGCGCCTTTTCGACTTGTCCACTAGCTTATCCCTCCTCAACAGCTCTCCCTCATTAAGTTTCTTGTTTTTATATTTGAGACAATCACATCTGTACTACGTGTGCATGTAAATATGTGCTGCTTTCTATAACTACCCCAGAAAGCACTGACACTGCCATTCTCAGAATCTGCAACTCCCCTCATGGACGATACTACTGCTGTGGAAATTAAACATTGGTGTGCAAGTATACTGATACTTAGACTGCCTGCCATCGGTGGAAGGCTCTCCTCAACGCTCTGCCGGTACACTTCAGCCTCTACTTTGCTTGGCTTGCCCATTTTACCACTGCGATGTGAATTTATACGACCCACTGCCTTGAACAATTCTGAGAACAGCTCAATAATTGGCAGAGACCGTCTCATGTGTTATACCGAGACTGCAGCTTTGCCTACAGCAGTAGCAGCTAGAGAAGTTACATTCACTCAGTCATGTGGCAAGCTTAAGCACTATGTTGAATCAAGCAAACATTTCAATCTTTAAGTTTATTGCATTTCAAGAAATGATGCTTCATATCCCCATAGATCTTGTAAATTGGACGCAATGGCGTAGTGGCAAGTCTGATCTCGTGCAGCCATGCTGGTGCACACGCTGACCCAATCGGATGTGTTGTAGCAGGAAGGCCTTTGCCCTGCTTAGCCCTTCATCACCAGCATACATGGCTGGTGTTGTGTCAGCCATAAAAAATAGAAACACTTCATGACAGTCTCTTAGAAGACGGGGATTTTTGGAAGCTTTCTTTGTTGCCTTCAGTTCTAAGGCATTCCAAGCAAGCCTGTCAGCCACTTTATTGCGCGCTATACCCCCATGCAACGAAATCCATTGAAACACTTTATTGAGTCCTACTTCAGTACATCCCATACTATGAAGTTCTTTCAAAATGTGCAGAGATCCTTGTGTTCACTTCTCCAAGACCAATCCCTTCATAACAGTTGCAGAGCAGGCTTGCTACCCCACAGTACCACAAGTTGTTGCTCCCTGCAAGACTTTAGTTTCTTTAGGGCTGGCTCAATCACTATGTTTTGATGTACTGTCAATTAAATGACGCATTCAAGTCACTCAGTCCTGGACACCTTGAGAGACCAAAGTATGAGTGCTGCCGGTGTTCGCTCCATGCTCTATTTCGACCGACGTGTCGGTCAACACTTTCCGATGATGGGCATGTCTTTATTTGTGCACCAAGTAGCATCGTTGTGCTATAGCAGTGGAGCGCTCACTGTGTGTCCGAGGAATTGTCAGCCGGCAGTTTATATTGTCACGCGACCAAGGCACCTTCTGTCACTAGTAAAGACTCGTTTCTTTCTTCATTCTGCTCACTCGGTGTACAAAACACACCGCAATTGATTTGCCTGCCGCTTCAAGTTGAATCACTGGAAACAAAAATTTCTCAAGTGCTCCCAATAATGTAGAATGGCAGTCTTGGATTCCAGATAAGCGGGATTGTTAAGCTACTTTCAAGCTCACTGTAGTTAAAGGGACACTAAAGGCAAATAACCATTTATGTCAGAGTGAAAGCTCAATGTATGACACGTCTAAAACGGCAGTATTATCAACCGCGGTGCCCTACTTACCGAGAAATTAAGCGAAATGTATCACACGATGAGCGCCACGAGTAGGACATTTGGAAGTGATACCGATGACGTGGGAGAGTCTGACTACAATTAATCACTAGTAATCAAACTAGGTGCAATAAGAAAAGAACCCACTGTGCATCAAGACACGTAATAAAATGCTGCTTGTTCGATTCTGTTTGATTAATGGGGAAAAAAAACCTCTTTGGCGTTGCCATGGGGAACGGCGCGCGTGGTTCAAAAGTTCCGTTTTCGCCGAACTGCGCTTCGCCTGGTGGTAGTTCGGTACCGCGTACTGCCGCGTGTGTTTTGCACGCTCGTGTAAGTCGCTCTGACAGAAAGTTCGACAAAATGCCGCATGCATGTGATGTTGCCGGATGCCCGAATGGTGCACGCCGCCAGTGCATGCCACCGCGCAGTAAAGGCAGGCAACGTTGGGCATGGCAACAGTGACGTGCGAAATACCGCTTTAAGGCGGGTGATCTGAAGTGCGCTAACGCCATGCGGACCTCTAAAACATTATTTATTTCAAAATAAGCACTTCCTTGGCATAAAATAGCACTACGAGGTTTCTGGACCGCTATTTCAACAATCAACGTCGACTTAATATTTGCCTTTAGTGTTAAGCAAATACGGGTCAGTGACGGGTGGCGTTTGGCGAGGACTGACGACATATTCTGGCTGACTACACTACTCCCTCTCACATATGTATATGAGGCGGACTTAGCAGAGTAATCAAAGGTGTGGAGAATCGGTATTGGAATAACAATATATATGACTGTGGAAGCGAGTCGAGGAACAGCGTCAGTTCAAAGGGGAAGGGCGGGGGGGTAGGAATGAGGACTGGAGGATGCAAATGGAAGCAATTAGTAAGAGCTGTTTATGGTACATATTAAGAAGAAATCAGTTAAGAAACTGTAATATATGGTCAATAAGCCTTTAATGAATAAAAAAGGGAAAAGGATCATAGACGAAATGTTCTACGCATTGTAACACATTAAATAGAAACTGTAGTGGACATATTATGGACCTTATACGTATGTTGTGCCTGAATGTACAGTGCTCACAGATTGTAACAACAAGCACAAAGCAACACTCAAATAAGGAAGAGACACGTACACAGGAAGGGCGTCTCAAGTCTGTTCCTTACTCGAGCATTCCTTTACATTTGTTCAGATGCCCAAGTTATCACCAACTAGCCCAAATGTCTGCGTCAGAATAACGACTGGTATACACAATTGCTCGAGTTAAGTGCCTTATGTTGCCACAAATGCAGCTGCCAAAAGTAATATTGCCGTCTGATATGAGGGTTAAAGTTGAATTTACACCAAACGACGCGAAGTGAAGATGCTAGAAATGAAATTGCATTCATAAGTTAGCTTTCGATTGCACAGTTTCAACCTGTGAGCGCTGAACAATGCCTAAGTGTGATGGAAAGCATAAGAGTGCGGGCTCAGAGGAATGCAATTGATACCCAAGTGCGCTCAGGCAAGTAAATTATATATATATATATATATATATATATTATATATATATATATATATATATATATATATATTTAAAGATAAATAAAATACAAAACAAAACAATGCACAGGCATTGCGTGTAAACGCAAGGCAGTGACATTTTCATAGGTCTCAGTAATATTGTGCAGGGTTTTTAAATGAAGTAGAAGGCGAGCAGAAGATGCATATAGTAGTTCTTATTTCAGTCCATTTGGGCTGCCACATGTGCAGTTACACAACTAAACTGTTTACTGGGAATTAGGTCATATTGCTACATGCATATTGCCAGCCCTCGAACCATGCGCGCATGCGCCGGCGAAGAGAAGGAAGATTTCTCTCCGCTCGGGCTCTGAGCTGAACCGGTCAGCGCTGCAATGGCTACTGTAAATATATTGTGTAAAAAGTCTACGGACTACAGTCTACCGAGTCGTCATTCACGTAACAGTAGAATAGAACAATCAAGCGAACAAGTCAATATTAATTTCGATTAGTAAGGGGTATACATGAAAATATTTTATTGTACGTGGTACCTCAATGATGTTTCTGGGTTCTAAACCTAGTAGTGGATTCTCGATTATGCGTCCCCCGCCGCATTCGCAACGACCCGCATTTCACGACGAATCGGTTTGGGCAAATCCCCATAGAAATAACGTATTAAAAAAGTTGGCCGCGTATCCTCGTGCTTCGCTGCAAAGGTCGTCTAAAGACGATAGAAGAGGTGTCTGCGTGAGATATGGACGCCATCTGGCAATACGCCGGGAAACATGAGTGCTGTGTTGCGGGCTGGTAGTCCCGGCACAGCAGCAGGCGGAAGACCGGCGGTGACCAACGCGACCGGCGGGGACGCCAGCCAGCCCGAGCACGCGGTTTGGCGCGAAGCGCCGAAGCAGAAGAAACGTCCGCACTCAGCGAGTACTCTCCACACAATATTTTATTTACACGTCGCCTGGGTAAACAGGAATGCCAGAGCGGCGCCCCATGGCATTCGTGCAGTGCAATACTGAACAGAAACCGAAATACAACATGAGCTCGTGCAGAGGGCACGGAGGAAGGCAAGTTTCAGCGCAGTCGCATCTGCAACGCAGCTTAAGAAACTAGGGTCTCTAGAAATACGTATCTAGGTATTTTTTACTAAAGGAACACACCACCTAATACTTACCTAGTGATGTTGCGCCTCAGATATGCGTAATGTTTGCTTTTTAATCAACAATTTACAGAAGTATGAACCTAGTCAGCCGTTCAAGACGACTGGCCCTTGGGCAAGTGGTTCAACTCTGGCCGGGTGGCTGAATTGAGTGACGTGCCGACAAACAGAAAGTCAGACAGACAGACAGAAAGACAGACCAAATTTCTGCGTTTAAGTTCCCCAAGAAGACTATCGTCCTTTAAAACCTTCGTATACGACGCAATTTTACACCGACCCCGCATCTTACGACGACTTTCTGATTCCGTTCGAGAAAAAAAAATCACCTTCTTTACTCGTATCTGAACGCTGACCAAGTATTTGCGAGGTGCACAATAAGGAACTCTCGTTCCCCTACGTTGAGAATTACAAAAGTAGAGAGTGAGACAGTAAATTTATTCTCCTGGCAGTTCATGCGTTTCTGCAATCCATTTTCCTGGCTTTGATACGCCTCGGTTCCGGTTACCTAGACAAGCTCTCTCCACACTGAGTAGCTTCAGCTGACCGGTCATTGAGATCCAGACATTTTCACGTTTTCGGTCCGTGGAAACTTTTCCTGGTCGACATACAGCTGGTCTCCTGCCTTGTTTGCGGCACTCGCAGTCACAGGTATGAGCACGCCAAAAG
>NW_023615735.1:0-60001 GCF_013339695.2 Rhipicephalus sanguineus
TAGAGGCCCGTGTGCTTAGATTTATGTGCACGTTAAAGGACTCCAGGTGATCGAAACTTCCGGAGCCCTCCACTACGGCGTCCCTCGTAATCATATCGTGGTTTTAGGGTGTTAAACCCCGACAATTATTATATTGCCCAAGCAACGAACCCTATTCTAAAACTGCCTATAGATGGCTGACACGCGAGGCAAAATTTACTCTTTTTATAATTTACTCATGCGTGCTGCAAATCCCGATTGGGATCATAGCAGTATGGCATATACATATACGGCAAAATTCTAGTGCATACAATAATCACGGAACCCGCAAGTACGTAAACAGAGTACGTAAGTAAGTAATTGAATTATACTTTATTAGTGACACGTACATTCTGATTATCAATATATATATATATATATATATATATATATATATGCAATAGCAGTTACAGAAACACTCAAGCAGGCGTAAACATCTAGTTTACTGCTAGTCTGCTATATGTCAAAGCGCATGCACATCGTCGACATGTCGTAAAATGAAGGAATATATTTTATGTCTCCTTGATAGTTTTCGCAGAAACGCCATATTTTCTTTTGTAGGACTTTAAGATTGTTATGATTAGGTTAGGTGTTCTATCAATGCACCCAACAGCTCGAGGATCAAAACCTCTTGAGCGCACCACGACGACAGCAGCCGCGAGGACTCCTGCGATGATACAGACAACAAGTCCAACAAATAAATGTTTATAATTCGATTTGGGCGACACATTCAATGCATTGGCGGGGCCGCGTCTCTCAGTAAAGAGTTTAGGTTTGAGTAAGTTGGGGCATGTGTTTTGTCACCTTGTTCAGTGTCAAGCAAGAGATAGAAGATATGACAGAAAGAATCGACGAGCACATGCGCTATCTGTCCCGAATGGGCGGCTGCCCACATAGCGTTCTGCGTCGTCTACTTCGATTGTTGACGTCAGAGACATATCGCGCCTTTTGACAGCGGGCGCGTCTACACGACAAGAAATAAAAGATTGCGAAGGCACTTTTTCCACCGCGGCACGGAACCAGGTCAGACGTTATCTCAAGTGCGTAATTTGTGCTGTCCTTATCGGACGTCTCCCGAAGACATCGACCTTGCGTTCTCATATCAAAAAGAGGTAAAGCTCCTTCTCTGTGCGCAGCCGTTTTTTTTCGTATAGTCGTGTATTGCTGCAACAATCGTCTCATCACGTGAGGTCATACCTTTTGCAGTGCACGGTGGTCGACTGGGCTAGTTCGCGATACATGTCCTTTGGATTACAACGCAGAAGCACACAGGGTCGACGCATGTTTCTGTCTTTTTCGTCGTCCCTGTTTGCACTGTAAACCTAAAATCTTTGGCGATGTGTTTGTATAGAAATCAATCAATCAATCAATCAATCAATCAATCAATCAATCAATCAATCAATCAATCAATCAGGCTGACATGTTATTTGTGTAGCATGTGCTGAAATAATCGTACGACCCGCCAATGGAGTGGTTATGGTGCTCGACTGCTGACCCGCAGGTCGCGGGATCGAATCCCGGCCGCATTTTCGATGGAGGCGAAAATGCTTGAGGCCCGTGTAGTTAGATTTACCCCAGGTGGACGAAATTTCCGGAGCCCTCCACTACGGCTTCCCTCGAAATCATATCGTGGTTTTGGGATGTTAAACTGCAACAATTATTATCTATCGTACGAGTAAGAAATTATTGCCTAGCGCAAACGAGAGCTTTGAGGCAGCATGAACGCTCGCGCGTGTACCTACTTATCAGCGCCCCGAATGACTGTGCCGTATATAAATCGGACAATCGTAAATGTCCTTCTCGGACGCTGGAGGTGCGCGGTTCGATCGCCACCGGTTGCCATACAATGGTTTGAAAGGCAAATGCATGCAGAGGCGTCCATTGTGTTTAGTTTCCTCAGGAAAGCGCAGCTTGGGAGAGGTTTTGCACAGAGCAATAAGATGCTCAATATAAGAAAATCCTGCTCTACATACGGCCTATACGTTGACAATGACAGCAATACGCGCTTTATTGTGAGCTGATCTTCTTAGTCAATTTCTGTGTAGTGTGATTCAGACCTTTTACCTGCGTCCTAAGGCTATCATCGTTAAGATGGCGGTACTGATCCGTCCTCTAACCATATCTATAGGGTGGTAGCGGGATCGCACGCCGCCCCAGTTTTGTCAAATTTGCTTCGAATTATTTTTTCCCCTTTGGTGGTGCACAAATGCGCCCGGCATCTCCTTCCCGACAATACACGGCAATACAAACACAATAATAACAAATGAATACAGGCCTCACTTTGTGTGTTATCACTGAAATTTAATCAACGATCTATCTCTCTTTCGTTGGTGTAATGCCTTTTTTTTTTCTTGGCCGTATTTTCTCCGCTTTATAGCTTTTGGCACCTACCCAAACGGCTAGTTCGGGCAAAATAATATTTGCATTTCTTTAAAACGAATGCAGTCTGGGAGACTCGTCGAAAGTCACGCGATCATAAATTCACAGCGCCACACACGGAATCCAAATGAACCGGGCCACGAAAGCTCGAGCGAGCGTGAATGCACAAACAAGCTCGCATTTCACTCGGTCTCACACACCCAGAATCAGCGAAATTCATTACACAGCCACGAATAGCGTGGCGAGTCTCTGTCTGAATAAGGCCACGTGTGCTAAAAGACGATAAATTATATGCTTGAACCATATAACTCACCTAGTTTGGTATACTCTAGTGAGTTAGTCTGATACAGACGCACGGACGCGTAAGCGCGCCAACACAGACACCATCCACTTTGAGCACACTATAAAGCTCTATCTTACAAGCGAAAACTTGTTTATGCGAAGCAATACGCACGTGTGCATGGGAAGGAGAGGGGGGGAGGGGGGCTTCAGAAGCAGTTCCAGGTTCATTTAAAAAAACACCATTATCAGGCCTAAAACTGAACAAAAAGCAACCTTCTAGTGAAGTAAAGCTACGCATAAAAACTGTCATAAAGCTATCATCAAGACGAAATGTAAACTGGCAGCTTAGTTAATTTTGCGAGAAAGCTCTATGATATGGGAAGAAGGAGAGATAGGTATAATGTTCGCTGGCACTGGCTAAAATTAACTAAGGGTTGCGTTATGTTGACTAATATAGTGTTGCCCATGGGCAGCTAACGCTTCGCACGCACAACAGTTCCTCTCAAAGAAATTCTCCGACAACTTTTCTTTTTTTTGCTTTTTCCGGTAGCGCGCTTCTGCAATGGCTCACGCTAAAACGGGGAACGAAATCTGGCAGATAAGCTTAATTCACTGCAACGAATAACGATGACCTCATGTCGGTAGAACAAATACATCAGGAAAGCACAGTTCGTTCGGAATATTTCTGATATGAAAAATCGCATACTTGTCGTCCAACGTCAGGTCGCGTGCGCTGCATAGGCACGCGCGTATACCATCTGTTTTCGGGCTTGTGGCGTCACCACCGTTAATGGCAAGCTCACATCTGACGTAGAAATAATGAGCCATCTGTTGCAGAGTCTCTTGCATGCTTTCACACGTTTTTCTTTCTCTTCTCTTTTTGCGCGATATATATTTCATTACCGTATTTATTATTCTTTTTTTTCTTGTTACACTAATTGAATGACGGGCATTGAAAAATAAGGCTCTCTCGCATGAGGTTAAAAAAAAAAAAGACAGTGATGTGGCCCGCGAATTCACATCGGCAGTGCAAGTTCGACAGATATAAAGGCTCAGCATGTCCGTCTACGGTTTATTAGCGCCTTCCCATGGAAACACATGGGTAACATATAGTGATGTAAGGTAAATTATGACACGAACCTACGACTTACAAGTGTGTCGGGACTGCACCCCTACACCTTTTGAGCATGTTAGGTAACGAATCGATCTCAGAAGTGTACGGGAATTCGAACGCCGGACGTTCCGAATGTTCAGATCATGGAACCATCGATCTAACCAAGAACCTTCCAAGTGCGGGTAGGTGTCAAGCCCTCGACCTCCGATCGAAGTATATAGGGTCTCGAACCCCGAACCTTGCAAACATGTGGAGTATCCAAGACGACGGGGATGAGCAAGTGGTGCTGTGCTAACGCATACATAGACAACTCCAGTGGACAATTTTTTTTTTAGTATCTATGTATCTTTTCTATCTCTCTCTCTTTCGTGCATGGTCTTGCCTTCTACGCTTTTTTTTTTCGTTTATCTCTTACCACCCCTTGCCTACTGTAGCAAAACAGAATGGACCACTCGTTCTAATCGACTTCAAAAAAAAAAAAAAAAAATCTGTGAGAATTACATATGGGAGCAAAAAGTGAACAAATAAATCACGAGTGCGGACGAAAGGATGCTCACACAAACAGATACTTACACACACATGAACAGATTCAAATTGCGGAACATCAGCTTTATTAACGTTAAAAAATTTGAGCAAAATTCTCGTCCTTAGTATTAAGAAGGCATAGAGCACTGTCGGGAGCTTATGTAAAGTGCTGAAGGGTGTAATAATTTTTAGACTCTTGCCACTTCTTATTTGAGTGAACCCACTCTGATCTGATTGAGCACAATAAAGATATACTACATCTGGTAGCATACAAGAACTCTAAAAATTGAGTTGAGTTCCGAACAAAAACCACTCTCCTCTCGCGTAATAAACTAGTTAAGATCGCTCTTTTTTTTCTAGCGTGCTAAAATTTATACAAGCATTAAAGGAAAACAGTAAGTCATCGGTTACGCTTTTGAAATAGATTAAAAAAACGAAGAAAAATAAAAGAAACATGGTGTTACAGAAAAAGACTGGTGGCGATGCCTCTCAAATTACTGAGGTATTCAAACGCGTCGCCTCGCCTAAAGAGGCTTTAGTTAATTGTCGACAAATTACATACACAAAAGATGGGTGAGGATAGGAACGCTGGTGAGGCGTAAAAAAAAAGAGAGTGGAAGTTCTGTTTCTATCAGAAGATGTAGAGAAATTCAAACAAGGTCACATTTGCTTGGCTTTGGAGTTTTGCTGCTATATGAAGAAAGAAAGAAAGAAAGAAAGAAAGAAAGAAAGAAAGAAAGAAAGAAAAGAAAAGAAAGAAAGAAAGAAAGAAAGAAAGAAAGGCACGTAGGAGTTGGTGATGGCATCAGGATGTGAAAGAGCACGCGATCATCACAACGTCACAAAAACGAGTCATCGGTTCCGGGGTTCGGACGTCAGACGACGCGAGGGTATATAATTCCGGCTCTTGAGATGTGGTTGATGAACAATAAAAAAAAGTTCAGATAATTAAAAAAAAAAAGACCGTCTACCACATCGACGCGACTGAGATCCATGGCATTTAATGACATTTTGAGACGTTTCTTTTTTTTTTCTTGCTTTTCATTTTTTTAGAGCAGTCTTCTGTGTCTTCCACTCTGCACAACCTGTTTGACGCTGCGTATGTCAGCCGTCCGCCCTTGAAAGATGCAGCAGCCATTCATCGCGGGAGTCGCTCGTAAACAAGACAGTACGGTTGCCCTCGCAAACATGTCTGTTCCTGTGTGTCTCACTGCGATGCATTTGTTCGGCAGGACTCGGAGGCGAAGATAACGTAGTCTCATTAGCATAGGCGTGCGCACAAGAGGGGGGGGGGGGCAAAATCTGCCCCATACATTGACTTAGCAGGGTGGAGGTGCACTACGATGAACCTTTGCCCCCCCCTCTCCTGATGGGGAACCCTGCGCTCGCCTATGCTCACTAGTACTAAGAGATATAGTAGACATATAAAAGATATCTTGCCTTTAAAACAGTCGTTTCTTTCAAAATAAATACCGGAACGAGCAGGTAACATATAATCTAGTGGTATTACTTCTTTGATACGTTGAAATGCCCGTTTCTCATTAAAAACAAACAAACAAACAAACAAACAAACCGATAAATGAAAAAATTTCTGCGCCCATGTTAGCTTCTCTTTTGGTATTGGTTGACACGTTTGAGTTCCAATAAACATTTTATAAAAAAAAGTTAACTTAAGTTCAGGCAATGTCACGCATCAAAGTTAACATAAAAGGAGTTCATAAGCATTTTTTTTTAAAGCTTTGTTGAGTGGAGTAATGGATATGTAGAATAGCGAGGTAGTTATTACCTTTCTTCCATACACGGATTTAACTATCAACTTCATATCTATGTAGCGTTCAAAAGTCCTTACTTTTTTTTTTCTTCTTGAGGGAGGGGGGGGGGGGGGGGGTGGCTGGGAAGATGAAGGTCGGTGAAAGGTTGAAGGAGAACGTACACGTCACTAAAGAAAAAAAAAAAAGAACATCTGTCATATATATTTTTTTTTCTTGACAACAAGCACAATTTGTCCCCAGGGTAACGCCCTGCGATGAGTTTCCAGGTACACTGCAGAACTCGCACCCGAGCTCCCGAGTGGGTAAAAGAGAGAGAGAAGAAAGAATAGCGAGAAGGCTGCTCCGTCCTTTACGTCACTTATCGGCCGCACAGTGATGGAAAATCTGGCACCTCCTGTCGGGGACGTACTACTTGCGGTACAGGTAAAGACCGCAAGAAAATTGAAACACAAAGACTGAGGTTCGGTGGAGGGGATGGTAGGGCAGGGGAAAGGGGGCCGAAAGTCGTCATCGGGCCGGTAGGGCAGGCAATGAGGTCGCCGCACAGGCGGCGCCACCAGTCGTGGCGACGGTGGCGGCGCTGCGAACGCAAATGTGCATCCGGGGCTTTGCCTCAGCGTCATTCCATCGATCGCAGGCGCGCTGCAAACATGGCCGGCAAGGAGGGAGATTACTACAAGGCCGACAAAAAAGAAGGCGGCTTCCTGCGGTTTCTGTACAACCCCGACACCAAAGAAGTATTCGGCCGAACTGGCCTAAGTTGGTGTGAGTACCTGGGACTGTTTTTCTAGTGCAAGCGCATGCTCTAGGCTCACGACGGACGAAGTGCACGAGTTCGGCCAGTGCTACTGGATATCCGATTGCATTGCCCGTCACCTCGCAAGCGAAAGAGGAGGGGGGCTGGGCAAGTTTCTTCCAAGGACGTCGTATCTGCGGCCCCGAGAGTGTCCGGATTTCGGAAGATTCTCTACGAGGGACCGCAGGACGATCGGTGGAATATTTTTGCCGTGTGAGACTGCTTGCCGTCGAAGCTACCCCCCCCTCGCTACCTTCCTCCCTCCACGCCCTTCTCATCCTCGGTATCATGGCTGTCTCGCGGTCAAACTGAGGACATTCATCGCGCACTTCGTCGTTCGTGCCCGTATCGGCGTTTTATGCGTCCGGCTAGTGGACAGGGATCCGAGTGTTGCAGCGTGCACAACCGTAGCTCGTTTTATCGCCGAGATGGAACCAAAGATGAGCGCTTTGCATGGGCTGGTCGCTATGTGAACGACCTTGAGTCGAGCGGTTCGCGTTGAGGCTGTTCGCATGCCGGCCACGCTCCGCGCCCATGCAAGTAGCAGTTATTTCAGTGTACGCAGAAAAAACGAGTTTTTGATCTTCCACGTGGTTTGTTACCGGCTCATTTTTTATCTGTCTCTGGGAAAGCGCGGTACCGCGTAGGATTGAGAAAACAAGTGTTGCGTTGTAGGATCGCAATGGTTTGCAATGCGTTTTATCTGCTTTTCTAACTTACGTGTCACGAAAGTTGCGTTGTTATTAACTTTCATTCGCTCTCTCTTTTGCAGTTAAGATCACCGTTTTCTACATCATCTTCTATGCATGCCTTACTGCATTTTGGACCATTATGCTCATTGTGTTCTACCAGACACTGGACACAATAAGGCCTACATGGGTGCTAGACGGAAGTGCTATCGGAACAATTCCAGGTAAATGTGATCGTGCTGTATTCAGTTTCTTAAAACACGGGCCTGTAATAACGTCCCTCTAGGAGAAACAATAGCAGGCAGTACGATTGATTGTTACATAAAACGTAGTGATGTCTCCCCTATTTTTTGCTCTACAAATAGGATAATCAATGCGACAAACTAGCTTAGAACAGTGCGTGGAGCAAGCGTTAGCCTGTTCACACATGAGACATTGTGACGCACTCTGCTGCTTGTGGAGGACTGTTATCTAAAACGGATACAGCCCATTCTTCGTTTAGGCCGACGCTGTCCTTTTCCTTTGCGCTATCTTGCAGCCCTTCGTATCCTTATGTGGTCTGTAAACAACTCTGCCAGAATGACTTCAAGCAGTAGTACAAGTTACATTTTAACGGAGTAAAGTCTGCTGCAGATAGTTTCCTATATTTTGTCAATGGGAAAGTGTTTAGCATGCAGTGTTAAGTGGCTCAACGTGCCACACAAAGGAGATTTTGTGTGAAGCTTGGGATTATTGTTCATACTTGCTTATAAAAATGCTACTTCACTGCCACAATGCAATGGACGTTTACATACAGCTTTGTGCACCATCTGTGACCTTAACATAGATTTAGAATGTCAAAGATGATCAGGTGGTCAAAACATACCTCTCCACTATGGCTTTCTTTAAAGGTCACATGTGGGCATATTTATCTCTGTTATTCTACATGTTCCATTAATGGTTGGAAGATAGAAGCCAAGCCAACTTTAAAATAGAAGCATAAATCATGCGTTGCTTTAATATTTTGAAAGAGAGTTGCTTTGGGCGTTGCTTTTCTTGTCGCTGCGAATTTAGTACTTGGTGGAAACACTGAAGATATTAGTCATGCCAACCAGTCGCAAAGATTTGTTCAGATAAATTCACGCACCACATTTTATTGGCTGGATCAGGTGTCACATGTTCATTTATTCTGACATTCACAGTGCTGTAGCATTGTTATAGTTCACAAATCTCAAGTGCCACCAGCTCTGGGCATAATAAATAGCCAACTTGACGCATAACATATTCCATCATCTCTTGACAGGGTTGGGCTTCCGCCCGCGACCACCAGAGAAAAATGTTGACAGCACCCTCATCTACTTCAAGGCTGGCACCGGAGGCAACTGGAAATACTGGGTAGAGGATCTTCAAGAGTTTCTGAAGGGTGAGTGAGCTAAGAGGGATTATTGTCTTTTCTTCCTTCATAGGCAATCTGAAGCAGCAGTTCACCTGGTTGGCAGCTTTGCCATTCAAAGAACGGGCAGCCCATGTGATGACACGGTAACATAGTGTTCCACTGCTGAACTTGAAGTTGTGGGTTTGACCCTATCTGTGGCAGATGCAATTGATAAAAGAGCGGGGGGGGGGGGGACAAAACGTAAAACCGGTCATGCACATTGATCTAGATACTTGTTAAAAATACCCCATACCACAGAAATTAATCTAGTGTCTCCCACTACAGCTCCCACATGTTCCTTCGGAACTTTGTACCCTAAAGTATTATTTTGCTTTTGTACTCAGGAGTACTACCAGGGTTTGGTTTTTTTTTCATCAATAGGGAGCTTAGTAGTAGTCTGGCGCCATTGATTAAAGATAGTTTAGTGATTTCATTTCATTGATGGCTAGAATTCAGAGATAGTGTACCATGCAGTACCGGTGGTCTTGCAGTATGTGGATACTGTAATCTTTGGATAAGCTCGCACAGGGTGTCTGCACAGTTACCAATGTAAGCTTCGGACATGCTCAGTTATTTGAGCGGCTTTGTTGCATCGCCACTGGCACCACGGACTTTACGTCGAATTGAAATTGTTTTGTCTTGCAGCACGCTGCAGTTAACTTTTAACTGTGCCTGGAAGACCGCAGGATAATTCTGCACCAATTGGAGCAGAAAGAGTTGATCATAGCCGGTGTGGTCACTAACCATGATGCCCGTTGCATTTTCAATGCCGGAACTAGCAGATCATAGCTGAGCTAGTCGTCTTGGACCACGCACAAAATCCGAGACAAGCAGAGTTTATTTTTCTTCTTTTTCATCTATTATAATTTTTTGTTAGTTGTAATCAAGCAGCTGAGAGTGGTCTGAACTTCACAGTTTATGTATGCACGTAATGATGAGGGTGGTAAATAAGTTGGAAAAATGGCGGGCAGTGACTTCACATAAGAAAAAATGGACTCATTCAACTATCGGACTGCTGCCAACTTCCATTTGTTTCAGCGACTGGACACTTGGTAGACCGTGTAATGTTTGCCTGTTTGTTTTGATCGTATTAGCATGGCAGGTGCCAGCTGATCTGCTTTTTTTATGCATGCAGCAATATGTGGACAGCATTTTTTGCCATTCCTGAATAGTCTTTTATTTGCCAGCGAATCCAACATATCGGACTACTAGGCGGTCCTCTCGAGAAAATTTCGAGTTGATTGCTATGGTTTGGGCTGATACAAACTGATTCATGAACATTCTGGTGATGAAAAGCTTGTTTCTTGGAACTCCACGTGACAGACCACATTTGTAATGTAAAATTAAGTGTCTGTACTTGAATGCTTACGCATGCATGCAATGCTTTTTCAGACTATGACCGGCAAGAAGCGGACGGTGAGCACCTGCGTACATGCAGCTTCGAGCAGCCCATTGACCCCAAAGAAAACAAGGCATGCCGTTTCGCTCTCGAGAACATTGCTAGCAACTGCTCCAGTGCTCAGCAGTTCGGATACGAGTATGGCCAACCATGCGTCCTCCTGAAGCTCAACAGGGTATGCTGCTTATCCTCCATTTTGTTTCATTTGAACTACTAAATATCAAAGAAAAGTAGGTAAAAAGTATATTTCTCTTGTTTGTAAATTACCTTTCCACAATGCCAAAATTGCCGCTCTTGCAACAAGAAGCTGTTTGTTAAACCTGAAGACTCACAAACAGTATAGGTGGCAGAACCACCTTGACATTTTTGCACGAAGTGGCCATGTTGTCAACTTACTTTGCGACGGTATGCTTGGAACTACGTGGTTCTTATTAACAAAAATTACTCACATTGCATTCTAAGGAAGCCAGAGACCTATCATAGCAAGTTTCAAGAAATTTCATGGAGCCAGTGTAGCCAAAATGCTAAAAGAATGCTTTCAAATTTTTTACATGACATTTACATTCTGGCGCTGAAATGTCTGTGTTAATTTTGAAAATGACTTTGACCTTCGGTTTTTAATGAATGTCATAAAATTAATGACAATATAGTTATCAGATAATAATTTTTCATTCGAAAACTGGTTAGTTCTCCTAGTTAAGGGTCCTGTAAATAAATATTTGTCTTCGTAACGGCTGGTAAAATATATTTGAGAAAATATATCAATGTACAGTGATTCATGAAACTCGAAGTGCCATTCTTGTTGCAAGGCAACTCATGTTGTGCAACTTGGTTGGCTTTCAGTGGTAGGTGTCCTGTTGGTATGGTTGTGCGTGTAGGGGGAAATGTCTTCTGCATAGTCTTGTAGAAATTGACCATCTTTTTTTTTTTTTTTTTTTTGTAGCTCACCAGAAACTTTGACACAAGTTGTGCTTGTTGACATGCTTGTTTGCAGTTGTGCAACAATGAAACAATTTCAGTCCTTGGGCTGAGAAACAGATTTTTGTGTCCACATTTTCAGGGCACTATGGTAGTACACATCAGTTGAACAAACTGCACTACAGCACTCAGTATCTTAACAATTGATCGTATAGTTCAAATTGGAGGTGTACATTTAATGTTAGGCTTTGATTTTAAGCATGGATGGCAGAGTAGTGCACGCATTGCTTGGTCATATTCCATAACTTCTGCACCTTTTGCTACCAGCTCAGGTAGGCCGGTGGCCAGCCATGTTCGTGGTCAGGCTTTTCGATTCTAGCATTGGTGGCTACATTTTGATGGGAATGAAGTGTCTAAATGCAGATTTGCTTATCTTTAGGTTAGTACTTAGGTTGTTGTTTTTGGAGTAGAAGTCTTGATTAAATTTCAGCAGCTTTTACTGTCGGTGCGTGCAATAACAGCCAAGCGCAGACAGCTTTTTGAACAGCGAAGCTGTTTAAGCTCGGAGAAGGCCCCTTTAGTTGTGAACAGAAATTCATAACGAATTGGCACGTGCTCTCTTCGTCCTCTTCTTCAACTTCAGCTCGCTCCCAGAAAAGGTGCCGATTTGTCCGTCGTGGGATGCAATAATTCTGATGGGCGAGAGAACGAGTACAGGGAGAGAAAGAAAGAGAGAGAGAAATTCTTGGCGAAAAGCTTTTTTTGGTCAAGGTGGGTTTCAAACCCATGATCCAAAGGGGGAGTGTCGTAACCACTCAGCTATCACACTAGCAGAACAAGCATTTATGGGAACCATATGATTGTGTTGCTATGGGCGAGAGAATGAGAAAAAGATAGAACGATACAGAAATGGAGAGATTGAAAGAAAGAGAGAGAAAGAAGGCAGAGCATAGCCATGTGTAATATAGTTTGGCAAGGGTGTGGGAAAAGGAAATGAGGGTGAGCAGGAGGGGAGAGGGCAAAGCATGGTATACTCTTGGAAAGGGATGTGAGGAGGAGGGAAAGGCCACCAGCTCTGCAGTTTCCGCAGTCTTCGGACCATTGGTTTGCAGCTGCCTTAATTTTTGTTAGTGTGCACACTTCAAATTTAGCAGGCAGGTCAGCTTGGGGCTTCAAGAGCACACCCTCACAAGCAGTGTGAAATTCACAACAATGTCTAATAAAATGGTGGTCATTGCAGATTTGTCCCGCAACGTGACTTTTTGCCGTTAGCTTAAAGTGTAATATAACTTTTAGCTTGAATACACTCAAAGTAACACTTCATTGTGGTGCTGTGCTGGAACATTGCTCACCATCTGTTTATGGTCGCCATTTTATGATGGCAGTTGCGAATTTGCTGTCCAGGCTGGCTCTTATGGTAAACTGCTTTGAACACTGCATGATATGGTATTAGTTTCATATTAGATAGCACTGTGCAGGCATTCGATGAATATTCTAAAAAAAAAATATGTTGTTAGAACTTGATGAACATTGTAAAGAAATTCATTTTGAGATACCAATTTCGCTTTAAAAGATACCTTCCTGGGGCAAGTGCTTTCAATGGACTATTAGTCACCCATGGGGTCAGGTGTGTGTGTTGACTAGCCTAATTTGAATTATTCAAAATATTCAGTTTGTACCCATTTAAATTTGAAAGGGTCAGACGGTACCATTAGTCAAGGTCGAACTAGCTGAAAATTTCATAACTATATAATACAATTAGCTGAAGTCTGTTGCAGTGGTGGGGTCTTCAGCATGATACTGCGACATTTAGGCTATAGCATTGCATTATTGAACTTTGTTCATACTGGGCTTCAGCCCAGGAGGCGAAAGGGTAGTGCCAGAGCAAAAAAAAAAGAAGTGGTGGGGGGCTTTGTTTTGGCACCATATGCTATTGAAAAGAGTGTAGCATCTTCAAGTTTTCCTGTGTTGCGGGGCTAATTGTTCCTTTAGTATATTGCTTCTTCGTTGGTAACTGCTTGCTGTCAATTCACTGGTCACTCTCTTTTCAGATTTTCGGCTGGGTACCAGAACCTTATGACAATGGCTCATACCCACAGAAGCTTCCAGACAATGTCAAGAACGACTACAACCCGAACTACGTCTACATCACTTGCGAGGGAGAGGCAAGTCTCGTTTTACATGTTACACCTGTCGTGTGATACGCGATTCCCCACTGCCGAGGCATATCTCTTGTAATGTTGCAACGTCTCATCTATTAGTACCAGTGTATTATTAGTACCGCTGGAAGTCAAATCACCAAAGAAAAGTCAGACTTAGATTCATAACTGAGTTTGGCGAGTAGATACAGAGAAACGAGAAGGGGGGACACTGCTTTAAAAAAAAAACTTTGTATTTCTTGATCTAGTTTGATGAAACCTGGTGAGTTTATGTATATTTGTGTGTAGTTTTTAAAATACAAATTATTTCATGTGCCCTTTAGGGAGCAAGATTTTTTCTAAACTGAGAGAGTTACAATGTAACTCAGCATATCACAATAATCTGGAATCAGAACTGCGTGCAGTGCAGCAAAAGTGAACGTTCTAAACCCATTTAACAAAACTTGTGGTATGTTGAACATTTCCGAGTGAGTCAATTTCAAGCTTGGATTTCACTCATGAATGTTCACCATATCTTAAGTTTTGTTCTGATGGCGGTAGAACGTCCATTTTGGCTGCACTGCACACAGTTCTGATTCCAGATTATTGTCATATGCTGATTTACTTTATAACTCTCTGTTTAGAAAAAATCTTGCTCCGCAAAGGGCACATGAAATATTTTGTATTTTAAAAACTACACACAAATACACATAAACTCACCAGGTTTGATCAAATTAGATAAAGAAATTAAAAAATTTTTAACAGCACTGTCACCCATTCCCATTTCTCTGCATCTACTCACCAAACTCAGTTATGAACCTAAGTCTATGACTTTTCTTCATATTTTGTATTTTAAAAAATACGCATCATACTAAAAAATAATTTGATATTTGAAATTGACACGCAAATATACGTAAGCTGAGTAAGTTTCATCAAATTTAATCAAGAACAAAAAAATTTAAGTGCCATTCTCGCCTTTTAAATGGATCAGTTTCTTAGCAAAGAACAATTGTCTATCTATATTTGGACATCTGCCAGATATATGAAAAACAATTTTCTTCTTTTGAAGATCTGTATATGTATTCACCCCTGCTTGGACTCAAATGGGTCTGCAGTATTTATAAATAAACAAAGCAAATAAATAAATAGTGAGCTTTTTTAAGCAAGGTACAAAAATGGTGGAGTAAACGTTACTCCCATCCTTGTTGAGAACCCTCTTAAGGGTGATCATTGAAGTAACGTCTTCGGGGAACTGTTTTGTGGTTTGTGTTTTTGCACGCCTGCAGCTATCAACTTGTACATTGAAAATTGCCAAGCGTTGATTTATCGAGCATGGTTGTAAAGAATAGTCGGATATGACAAAGGGATTCAAATTGCATTAAAGTCACAGAGTAAACATGCATGTGCTTAAATGAATATCAGATAAAATGAAGCAATATCTCTGTGAGATGGGACTGTTATAATGAGGTTTCTGCGTGTGTAGCTTTAATTCAGTGCTCTTCCATGTTAACTTATTCGTCATGTCCTTTAGAATGTGCGGCTGTTACTGCAAGCAAGTAAAATTTTTGCGCTCTTTGATACTGGCTCTCTGCTTTGCCACAGATGAGTTTTTGCTGTAGCAGATGTGTGGATGGGGCGACTGACCTCACTGTCTCACCTTCCCGACACTTTTTTCTCTCTACAGAACGTGGCCGATGTGGAGAGCATGGGCCCTCTGGCGTACTTCCCCAGCAACCGCATCGAGAATTTCTACTTCCCGTACAAGAACACTCCGGGCTACCTGTCGCCCTTCGTGTTCGTCCAGTTCCTGCGGCCCGAGCGAGGCGTCCTCATCAACATGGAGTGCAAGGCGTGGGCGAAGAACATCAAGCACGACCGCCAGGACCGCATAGGCAGCGCCCACTTTGAGCTCATGGTCGACTGAGCCATCCTGCGTTTTACCACGTGTGCCCTTCGCAGTGGCACGCGCTTCTTCGTACACAAAACATGTGTGATGCTAGCATCGCCGAAAAACCAGCTTCTGTCCTCTCTCCCTCCACTTTTTCATCTATCTCTGTTCCTTCCGCCAACCCACCACCCTTGCAAAATCATAATGTACGTGTATTATGTGCGCTGCTCGGTTCTTGGTGCCAGTGAAGTCGGGAGAACATTGGTGAACCCTTTTACGTTTTCGTTGTCGTTTTCACTTTTATTTTTTAGACAGCCTCTGCATTTCATTGTATTAGTGCATTCCCGGTTAAGCCTATAATATAAAGAACTAGTCTGCTGCCACTTTTCTTTTATTTCCCCTTCAGTCACAGTTCATTGCTACTTATCGTTCCGCTGGCACTGTCTCGACGGGTCAACAAGAGAGGCATCTGTTTCGAAAGCGTTTCAGAGCTCCACCACTTCCTTTTCGCTTTCGCTTATTCAGAGGCAGCTCTTTTCCACGGACATTCCAGAGAACTGCAGCAGCGCGTCTGCGATCCTTATCACTTTATTTTTTTTTCTTCATTGCTCCCCTCTTACCTTCTCGTACGCTGCTGCCGCTTCTCTATCGTAGTTGTTGCATATTTCATATAGGTTGTTGGGTCGCAATTCACTGCCCGATTGTTCTTATATTTTCTTTTTCTTTTTTTTTTCAGTTTTTGAGATTTAGATGTAAAAAGAAAGTCGACACTGCAAGGAGTGTCAGTTGTTTTTCAAAGTCGTGGGTTTTCCCCCCTTCTGTCACTCCCCGCATGTACTGAGACGTGCGGGGTCGCGCCGCCAAGTGGATCTCTCGAGCAAACTTTAAAAAAGTCACAAGGGTTTGCACGTGCGGGGATTTTCGTGGCACATAATGTTAGGCTAGAATTTCTCTCGCTTGCCCCTGTAGCAACCTCGCGCATAGTTCCAGACACATAGGCATTCATTTGAAACGGTGCCGGAATGCCGCGTTTGGGAGTCTTTGCCGAGCCACTGAAGAAAAAAAAAACGCCACACATGCACCGCTGCCGTTCTTTAACACAACCCGGTGACAGACCCTCTAGTTTGTGATAGCTTGTTCTAGGATGATGAGTTGTTTGCCACCAGGCAAAATGGGTACTATCTGCCAGGCTGGCACAAACGTGCCACATCCGAGGAGGTAGCAGTGGTTGTTATTTCAAGCCCTTGAAAAGGTGCCACAGTGAAGTCTGAGGTGTGGAGGCGAAGTCAGCGCATTTGCAATTGTGTGTTCTTGGCACAGTTGGACTGCAGAGAAACAGGCTCATGCACACTCGGGCGCAGCTGTGATGTTGAGAAAGCTCTTGTTGTCGAGGCAGCCCTTCAAGATTTTTTTTCTTTATCCGTTGCGCGTGTGCTGGTGTTGTCACTGTAGAAATGTGCCCAACACACTGTGACAGGGGATTACCTTGTACGTACGCTATTGCTTGGAAGAGTAAAAGTTATTGACACTTTGTCCTTTGTCTGCGCTTCATGCATTTAGTTTTGACGTATGCCTTTTAGGGAAGCATTTGCAGAAATGCGTAAAGTTTGGCCGTGTTGGGATTCAGAGATACGTGCCCAGGCTAACTTTTCTTCTATGTGTGCGGTCAATAGCTTGTTATTGGAGTTCAGCTGCAATGGTCGCATTGACTGTCTAAGATATTATTACCAGCTGTAAATAAAATGCACCTAAGTTGGGATCACACCTGGTCTTTTATTCTGAAACTGCTGCTGTACTACAGTAGACTCCTGTTAAACGAAAGCTGAAGGGACCAGGAAAATATGTTTCATTTAACAGGAGTTTCGTTTACTGAGAGATGAAAAGGGGTGCAGAATTCAAGCACAAAACCAATCATGTTAGAGGCAGTTGTTCCATTTAAGCAGCAATTTCATTTAAGAGAGTTTCGTTTATTGAGAGTCTACTGTAATTGTTTCTTAAAGGGGTCGAGAACCACCCAGAATGTGCGAGATGTTTCTTGATATGAAAAGATTGTAAGTTATTGGGATAGAATTAAGTATGCGCTTCATGATTTAAGCAGGTATTATGTAATTGATACGGCATAGTAAAGCAAAAATAGTCCTGGAGCCTTGCGGAAGTTCACGGGAAGATGGACGCTTGAAGCGATTGAAGAATTTCTTGCCTTCAGCGACACCCCGTGTTCACGGATTTTTAAATATGTGTACATGACTTACTGTGTGTAGTTGACTGTTGATTGCACCATATGTGTGGCTTAAAATTAGTCTTTATATTATATATGGATTTACATTTTATTGTATTCGTGTTGCAAGGGGGGGGGAAATATTCTTGCTGACAAGTGGCTCTGCCTTCGCGGTAGCAAGTGTAGGTGTACACGTGCGTCGTCCCTTCTTGCATGGCGTCGCGTACAAATGCTCAAGTTTGCACGCGAGTACACTCCCAAGATCTGCTGTCTCTCTTGCGAGATGTAAAATGTCATTGCCTAATTATGCTGTAAATTGGTGCCAACCTTACCTGGAAGCACTACTGGCATATCTCAACACTTGACAACAACACAGGCCTACATTTGCTGACACTTGCCTATCGCTTTTTCCAGTGTTAGGCGTAGGGTTGCCACCTTTCCACCAGAAAAAACTGCTCTTCAATGGGGGGGGGGTACTTATACAGCTGGTTGAATTTATGCAGAAAAAAAGACTCCTTGTTCAGCCTTTGACATGCAGTGCAATGTTTGCCTAGTCAGAAGTCAACATAATGTACAGTACTCACGGATTCAACCGCGACATCAAAATTTAGTATATATCGGCGTGTATGCGCAATTGCTCGAGATAACCACATCATGTCGCGACGAATCTGGTCTCTAAAGGTAATGTTGGCTCTGATCTACACGTTTGAGTCGAAATCGCACCGATATGGCCTAAACTGAAGACTGTAGAAACGAAAACTTGTGCATTTCTTAGCCCTAAATTGTCCTATTTTAATCCATGAGTACTGTACATGTACAAAAAAATAAATAAGTGCCATCACATGCATAGAGTTTCCTAAAATTAACTAGAGGGGACTCTGGCGCTGCGATCATTCAACCTCCATGGGAATGATGGGTAGTACACGGATTTGCCTAGTCTTCGAACTTGCAGGCTTCGAACACACTTGTGGCTTTGTTTATTGCTGTGTTTTGGTTTTCTTTCCGATAAAAGAATGGATCGTTGTGAATTTCGTGAACCAAGTTTGAATTGGCTCATTAAAGTGGTGAAGTGGCAACTGCTGACTTTTGCTGAACTTCGTGTTGGCGACAAAGCGAGATGCTGGCGACGCGGAGCCAACAGATCCGAAAGAACGAAGTTTAGACAAATCCTGTACTACCAGCGTTCCCATGCTGGCTGAAGTGCCATGCGTTTGCGCTCCCATAAGACACTAGGCGCCAGTGTTCTCACTCTAGTAAGTATTGTAGGAAACTCTTATGAGCACATGTATGCCGTCCATTCGGGACGTAAAGCCCCAGCAGTTATTACTAATACATGTGTTCCGCGGCAAGGAGCCAGCTCTCGTTCTCAGGTTGATATCTCTAAGCCTTTCGTAACAAGACATTGACACAATTTTCGCTACAGGTGGAAAATTTACACTCGTGATGCAAGCACATAGTCGCTGATGTTGATTTTTCGCTCTTGTTAATTGATCGGTACTACTGGAGGGATCTTACTTCGAGTTTTTGTGGTCACAAGGCAGAAGTTGGTTGAAAATTGCATGATGATTTTGGTGATCCGAAGAAAAATATTTATCGTAGTATCTTCGAAGTTGCTGAATTTACGCTTATAAAATGCAAAAAAATAATCTCAATGCGACGATCAAAAACCCGGCCAACAATGGCTGGACATAGGGGCGGACTGGCAACTGGTCCACTGTCGAATAAAACGGTCGGGCCGGTTTAAAACCGTAGAAGTGGCGACCCTAGTAAGGCATCGTCATTGCTGCAGACTGAGAATTGCTGATACTGTACAATGGACCAGCATGGCCTGCTGTCGCACGAAATGAAAGTATAGCCGCGTACTGTGACTCGCTGGTTACATGCTGAAATGGCTTTGTAAGGCTGCTTCCTCTGCCTCTCTGTCTTCACACAATCTGCAAAATTTAGATGTGCATAGTTTACATCCAGCTCGCTTTGACTCTATTGGAAGTGTTTTGATGTGTAAAGAAATACAGTAATACCTCGTTAACTCGAACTCGCATATCTCGAAAAATCGGCTAAGTCGAAGTTTTCCGCGGTACCGAACAATTTCCCATAGGTGCAATGTATTTATTGCCCTTTATCTCGAAGTGTTTCCGTGCCCACTTTCGGTTATCTCGAAATCTCGACTGAGAATTGAACCAAAACTTCGCCGCCAAACCGTTTCACAAAATACTAGCGGCAAAATGTCATACGTTTCACAAGGTTCGCGCGAGGCTGCCGCGTTTACGACGAAGTGGACACTGTTCCCGAAAGTAAAGTCGGAACCTAGCGGAATACCAACTTTGTCGAGCAACCCTGTTGTCACGTCATGTGACGCTATAGACGTGCACATAAGCAGGCCCTGCAAAATAGCTCGGGTCGTACACGTTTTGTTTACAGTCAGAGATGCGATTTCAGCGTTTTATTTACGCAAGGCACGTCGCGCCATGCGTCGCGCGGATTTTTTCGTCGGCCGTGCGATGTGGTGAGGATAACGCCACCAAAGCAAAGCAAGTCACTGATGCTGCAATGCAAAGAAAGGTAGCCCTAATCAAAGAAACTGATTCGAGGCTCGAAGTTTCCGGACGTCAAAACGGCGCTGAATGTGTGGCATCGTGCGAGAGGAGCCCCTTCCAGTCACATCGACAGATAAGGCCGATTCTCTGGACTTAGCGGTAGGCTAAACTGACCTAGCCTGCAACATCGGCTGGTTTGACCATTTTCTTAAGCCAAACAACGTGGCGTCACGCACAGTGATCGCGGCAGCGTCGACGCAGCTACTCGAGGGGTGACGACATCCGCCGAAGCAAGAAACATGCTTCGCTTGATGCGAAAATAATTTGAGTGCAGCGGCGCGGACGATCGGCACGTGCGATGTGTTAAGCAACTCGAGAAAGCTTTGCTAGGTGCAAGTGTTGCTGAGTGGCAGACCAGCCTTAGTCGGTCTCTCTGCACTAAATAAAAAGGCAGTGCCGAAAAACACAGCTGGTTAATAGCGTTGGTATGTCATTATTTTTCTTCAAAACCTTTACAAAGAGCCAGTTTGGCGCTCCTGTTAAGAAACTGGTCCAGTAGGGATAAACGTTTCTAGATAGAACTGAACTTCTCAATGGAATTTGCTCCCAACTTGCTTATCTCGAAAATCTGCTTATCTCGAAATTTTTTCTGGTTTTTACTACTTCGAGTTAACGAGGTATTACTGTAGCAGGAAGATTAAGTGAACGGCAAATAATTAGAGGTGTTGCAAGCGTATGTTGCCAATGTGTTCTTTTTGCCTCTTGAGAGAAAGGACGCTGCTAGCATAAGAGGTGGAAAGGTCACTCTTTGGTACGCTAGTCTATGCTTGGATAAATGGGGACAGAAGGGATATTGAAAAGGCACTAATCGTCTCCAAGTAAGTGTAATGCGAGGGTTTATTGGTCAGCTGCCGTCCCGTGCAAAGATCATATGATGCCTTCTGGCAAAAAGAGTTTCTACACTTGCCGCCTTGGATATGAGTGGCGCTGGCTAACGTTCCCAGGGAGGGATTACACATATAGAAATAGCCAATGAAGTGGATGAGCAACAACCTTCTGTTGTTGCTCAATCAGTAGAGCACCAGACACTTAATTTAAAGGTTGTGGATTGTGATCCCACCAACAGAAAGTGTGATTTCTTTATCCTGTTAATTCATTTCAATTTGTCATAATTGCTACCATTAACGTTAAAGCCAACCAATTAATGTTCCCATATGCTTGCCTTGGACTAATTGTCTGTTCTAACTAGCTGCCTAGCTAGAACTTCTAACCATTCTCGTTAGGCAATTTCCACGCCGCTGGGCAGTCTCTGGAAATGGCAGTTCGGGATGTCATGTTGGTTGGGCCTGAAACGAATGCCTTTACTTTCTCGGTAGTTTGTAATTCAACAGAAATGACTTGCTAAGGGGAAATTAAAGTGGTGTCATTTCGGCACTTCACTTCCCTTATATTAGAAACAATTGACTGTATTGGTGGAGGCACAAACATTGGGACCTTGTTTGCTAATCGTTTATACTACAAAGAACAAAATGCAGCGAGCTGCCTAAGCGACGCGAAGGGGGGGGGGGTGCTGTGAGGGGGGTAATTGCACCCCTACCTACCCCCATTCATAACTGATGACTTACATTTGTGACGAATGATACTGGTGTGCCTGTCCTTTTTTTTATTCTTTAATTTTTTAAAGGCCAGAGCCTTAGGTGCCTCAACAAACGTGAAAATTGACTGGTGTGATGCAAAAAAAATCATCTGATGACGTCACATATTGCCAAAATTTGTGGCGTCATATCACATGACAACATTATACCAGGCTAGTGAAAGAAACCCACGTGACTGGTACGGCAAATTGAGGCGCCATCTATGGACTGGGATCAGAGTTAAAATCTGCGTTCCGTTTCTTTTCTTCCAACTATATTCAACCCCCTCTCTGGCGGGGATCAACTCCCTCTCCTCCGGGAGGCGCGCTTTCCGCCGCCTTGCTGGCGCCGCCGACTTTGAAATCCGTTGGAAAGTTTCGTGTCTGGCGTTGGTAAGGCGGTGCGTTAGCCGTCGGTCGCTCGTCCGTTTCACGGTGGCGCGCTCGCTGTGTGCTTGTGCGACGCGATGTTTTACGACTCCGGGATGTTCGTGCATAGTGCTTTGTTGCTCGAATACTTCCAGAACAAAGTCCCGGAATATATGTGCCGCCCCCAAAAGAACAACAGGTGAGCGGCCCTTTGAGTCGCGGTTTCATTGTGTCAGTTTGATTCACGTCCATACCGAGTAGCTGTTCTCTGCAGTGGGGCTAGTTATGTTTTCAAAGCTGACTGATTCGAAAAGGGCACGATGCTGCGTTTAAATCGTATACGAACAAGCAGCGGACATGAAGCCCATGCGACGTAACTATATTCGCAATGCCCACGAACTATAGGTGGCGCGCCGTGCTTTTCAATATGGCGCCAGGAGGAGGGTCAACCCGTTTGTTAGCATAGGAACAGATAGGAGTGCGGACGTACGGACCGTGCCACTTTCACCGGATGAAGTCATGAGCTAAAATACTATGAGACATATGAGACTAAAATACTTTTCCCAACCATGGAAAGTGCTAAGTACTCGCCACCTATTATTTGCTGCGAAGTGAAAGGTTATATTTCAGCTCTGTTACCGTGCATAACGATGCTTTGCGAAATCCTGTGCGTGCTACATAAACCTGTATGAACTAGAATTGACGTATGAGCTGAACGGCACTCCGAGGTAGTACTTACCGAGCCTGCCTGACGGATTTGCCGCACTAGTAGACCGCCATCGAGTAGTGCCATCGCTGCTGCGCGGTGATGATGGCTTGCAAACATAAAAGGTGTTCTGTGATAATACCCCGTCGTCATTACTTGCGCAGTCGAAAACGCGGAGTTACGTTCTTCAACGGAACACAAGCATTTAACATGCCATTCAGTAGCGCTTGTGTCACAGCCATGGCTGAGACTCTAGCCGTGTGTACTTCACTCGCATGTTGCAGGTTCGATCAGCACGATCGAAACATGAATATCGAAAAGAATAAACACGTATGCTTTTCGCAACGTCGAAGAAGTTTCGCCGAGAGGCGTGGATTGTGGCCGTGACTGCACGTTCCATCGCTCTAACCATTTCGCTTCGTTGGTCGAGCTCGAGCATGTTGGCGGCATGCGGCGCTCCATAATATCCACAATAATTGTGATACATGCCAATGCACAGAGGAACTATGCTTTATTTGATCTCGCTCAAGGATATTATACATTAAATACAATCAAAGTGACTTACGAGCGTGAAAGAACATTAACGCACGAGGGGACGTGAAGTGCAACTCGCTCCTCGTGAGTTAGCAGCTGGTGGTTCATCGTCGCTGTCACTCTCGGTGCTTTCACAGTCTTCTACGTCCAGTGAAAAATCCTCGTCGTCTAGATAGTTTCTTTCTACATCACTGCTGAAAGCAATCTGAAGAATTTCCTCCGCCGAACGACTTCGACCACGTTTACAATTAGACGTCTGGGCACGGAGAACATCTTCCCAATCTTGCTCTCAGACCGGTCAACAAGCGAAATCGCTTGCAGTGTGCTGCCACCTATCAACAAACGTACAAAAACAAGCGGCGCAGCGGTGGCTATGAAACCCAACACACTGGCGAAGGACGGCGTGGAAAGCGTTCGCTCCACGAAGGCGTCGAGCAGACGCGTCCTCGAATGATTGAAACGGTCGCTCGCACGCTTCGTAACAGCGCTTGCTGACAAAGGATAGAGGCCCTATTTTATCACCAACTTGAGATCGCTCAGTTATACATGAGCACATCGCGAGCCCGCGCGACCTCCCTCCCGCGTGCAGTGTTATGGGACTCATGCACTACAAGAAACACTGACCAATTATTATATGCAAGTAAAACACGGTGAGCTTCAACTGAATATGTCAGACGATAACATTTAACTTACCTACGTGGCTACAGAAAGCCTCGCGAAGCTGATAGTATGTGTACACTGTGGGCTAGCATTGAAAGCGCGAGTTGCCACGTATTTTAACGAAAACTTCGCGTCTCGCAAGAACGAATCAGATTTCTCGTGTCACGGAGGGCCCGGTTTGTTCACTGATGCAGGGAACATGCAAAGTCGTAGTGTTCCTTTCTTGCCAACGCGTTAACACTGAGGCTAGCACAGCCGAACAAGGGAGCGACTGCATAGTGCCGCCATTTTGTCGTCTACTAACCCTCCTCGAGAGGACGCTCCTGAATTCCGCTCGGTGGCGCGACAGTCTATGGGCATTGCGAATAACTTACCTTGCTCCCTCACCGCGTTGTTCACTGATGACAACTTGCACCACGTACTTGTACCTCTCGAAACCCAGTTCTGAAAGGTAATTTGAACACACACAGTACGCGGAACGCAACCGCTACGAAATATACCTTGAAGTCTTTCGCATATTTTCTGCGAGATTTCTTTTGTCCACTTTGCAACCTCACTGGGAACGTAAATTTTGTCGTCGAATTCAGTCATCAAGACGTCTTTCAAACACTCTCGGGCTAGTTGGGCCGAAAACCTGTAAAAAGCAGGGCTCTTTCACAACTAATAACATGGCTACAACTTTAAGGTTCAACAGATTATGCTGCAGAACCAGTATAACTATGAGATTTCTTACTTTTTATCGGGCGCCAAGCGCAACTCGTATGTGTTGGCGGCCATTTTGTTTGAGTGCCCGTTGTCATGACGACCGTGTTGATGGATTGAATGGAGGTACGTATTCCCTCCTTCGGCTCAGCTGACATCTAGATGTACTACTACCAGTACTACGCGGGAGTCATGTTTGTTGTGACGTGTGCCGATGGCTGGGTCAGCTAGTGTGCTACAGAATATTTCTTTCTAGCCCAGCCGCCCCACAAGTTGTGGATGTGTCGCCGCGCTGGTGAAGTTAGCAGGGTGATGAGTTGAACCGGCATTTCCTATCAACCAGCGCGGAGCCGATGTCGGTTACTGGCGTGCTAGCCGTTGCTGTCACGCTGATCGGCTTCGTGGTACCTTTTGCCAGGTGTCACGGAAAACCAGAGTACTCGCAACGAGGCCTCCAACAGGAACTCGAAGTCGTCAGCCGAATCCTGAGCGTCTTCGCGAAGCAAGAGAAAGATCCATGCATACCACGTGGGCGCATCTTAGCTATCATACGGACCGAAAAACCAAGGTGTCTGATCGATCGCTTTTGCACCGAGATTTGTAGGTTAGCGGGCCTGCGATGTCGAAGGCTTCAAGCAGCGTGTGCGATTGGCTGCAGTTGCCATGGCGTTTAGTGCACTATGCTGGACGAGCAAGCTCTCGATACACATCATCTTTTTGACCTGCGCTATGCGGAATATCAGCACTTCCAGCGCGCGTGTATATATATATATATGTACACGAAACAACTTTGCTAACGGTTGCGGCATGCTTACACGCAGTGCAAGTGTGGTTAACGTGACATCGCCGCAATTATCGTGCCTGACTGCAGTACATTTTCCTCTCCATTTCCGTCGGGCAAGGTATTGCGCATATTCAACGACGCCTGAAAAGTGCTTGTCAAATAGCACAATATTAGACCAAGGTCTTCATTTTGCAATCTCAAAGCAGTATTATTGGCCAAGTTGTATGGGGCAGCCATCAGTACGCCAAAATAAGGCAGGCATTTCTTGGATACTTACCCTCGTATTCTGGAACGTGCCATAACTCGTAGCCACGACTTGGCTTGAACGACTGCAGTCATTGTAACGCCAATGTGAATGTGCCCACATGAACACTAGTGCCTTTGACGTGTTTTGCGAGCATTACTTGAGCCAGACTTCTTAGTATTCTATAATGCAAAGCTTAACATTTTATTTCTCAAATTGTGAACAGAGATGCCTAATACAGTTATTCTGTTCTCTTTTTTTTTACCCGCCAGGTACAACAGCACTTGGTCCATCGTAATGGTGTTCATATCCAACCTCGTCTTGATGTTCAACCTCTTCGTCATGGTGGTGACGCGGTACCTGCGCTACGACATTCGGAACAGCATTGGCCAGCTCCTCAGAGAGGCTGCTGATGAAGACACAATGTCGCCTCTTCCGAGCTCCTTTTATTAACCAATTCAAAAGGAGACACTGTGAAAGAATGGAACCACTATGACAATACACAGGTTTTACTCGTGCACTGCAGTCGGTGGAACTGTGTGTATATCATGGTAATGTGTATCGTGTGCGATACCAGCAGTATAAGTAGTAGCAATATTTGTAATAGCAACACTTCTCTTTTTAACAATGCTCATTTTTCCCCTACACATGCATGGCAGCATTTGTGTCAGGGGCATGGCAACAAAAGCTTTTAAAATGCAGCAACTGATCATAATATGGCCAGACTATGATGCGTATATATAAAAAAAGGTATATGAAAATATGGCATCGCTAGAAATAAATTGACAAAAACGAAATATGCCTGTGCAAGCACTTAGACGTCGTCTTAAACTTGCCTGTTCCACTGCTTCTCGAGATAGCCAGCAGCAACTTGCTTGTCATATTTTTTATTTCTCTCTGTCCTCAACAAATATTACACGAGATGCACGCATGTCGGTCATTCTGGTGGACACGAGAGCGAACATTTAGCAAACAAGTGGTCACTGATTAACAGCTTTGTCGTTTTAAAGTCCTCTTGTGAACCATGACTAAAACGTAATACGTGTAGGCCGATGCAACGGCTTCACGGCTGAACACAAAACGCTGAATGAATTGACAAACGCAAGCAACTATACAAACTCGTGCCCAAAGCAAGAACATGAGTACTCATATAACGAAAAGCCAAAAGGCACCAAAGCCAGAGAATGTATACACGCTTGGGGGGATCTCCACCACCTTTGTACTCTCCTATTTTTCCTACTTGCCCAATTGTTGAGCAAGGCAACAACACAGCACGCTAAACTTGGCAACTACATTTTGTTCTGAAAGCTTTTTTTTAACTGTTCGAGAAAATTAACAAACTAAAAAAAAAGACACAGCAAGCCTGAGTAAATATACGTAGAATAGGCATATGTGTATATATTTTTATATATAGTATGCTACAAGTGTACGTCAAGCATCTCAACATGTACCATGGCACTGGCAATGCCCGAAATGGTTGCCAAACTTTAGTAGGAATAGTGTGGTGCGCCCGGACACCACTGTGTGCATTTTACCAACGGGAGCCTGTAAAAAGTGTTGGAATACAGCTTTAGCAAAACTTGTGCTCCGTGTTACAACCTAAGCTGCAGCTCGCACGAATGCAAGTGCAGTATGCGTTCAATCTTAGGTGTACGCAAACCAAATATAAAGCATGTACTGCTACTAAGTGTGCCACATAAAATGTTGAATTTGGCATCAAGAAAGACATCTTGGAACAGCGTGAACTTAATCTTTTACAACATCGGACTGCACCTGTGCTCGGACAGATTCACATTGCAGCTAACGGCATAAGTTGTCACGCTCCCGACGGTAGGCTAATCTAATGAGGTGGGGAGCACAGTAAGCCTGTGCTAAATTGTGTGCAGTGTTGCTTCAGACTGCCCTGGAGCGAGATTGTGCATGTGTACTCTCAGCCCCCTTTTTAAAATGACATGCTCAATGTGCACTACAGTGCGCAAAACTAAATGTGACAAAACGAGGAGGAGACGTAGCAGCACTGCCAGTGCTGAATGTGTCAAATCTTTTGTACATGTTCACCTACGTCGTGTAGACACTCTTCGTGTCTGTGCCGACAAGTCTGAGACAACAGGCTTACACCATGGAGACAGCTCAAACAGCACACAGTCCCTCAACAGTGACAGAGGAAAAAAGAGAAACAATAAATCGACGCGAAAGGCTCGAGATATACAGACGTACAATTGCAACAGCCATAGTAAACCATTCTTGTAAGAATGACTAGATACCCCTTTGAAACCAAGCAAAAGGAGGAGGAACGGAATGAAATGCATATCGAAAGCACAATGTTGCGAGAATAAAAGCAAAATAGTATGGGTACGGTGGGTTTAGCCTATATTAACTGTAATTACCAGTTAAAAATTTAGTGAAATTGCAGAAATGCCCCTCACTATCACGACACGAAAGAGAAAAGCAAAGAAGCAGTTGCCAGATTAAGTAGTTAGCGTTGGACAAATCCGCAGTACAGAAAAATGAAACTAGTAGTAAAGACAAGAAAGGCGAAAGAAGGGGGGGAAAGAAAAAGTGGAACATCACGACATATGAGCGGCTTCCGCTTTCACATGGAACGACTCTCAACTACTACTAAGAAGTGAACAAAGTGGAAGGACTAAGAACGAACAGGAGACAAAAAATGTGCCGCCACGAAAGGCGCCTTCCTCGGTCGACAAAAGCACCCAACACTGCAGACATGAGTGCGCTAACTCCCGCCGTCCGTCCACCCGCCCCATACTCTTGTGTCCGTCCAACTGATGGCAGGCACCATCCCGACTCTGCTGTCTCAGGCTTGGGAGCTTCCGGCTCCGACCGCTTCCTTGATGTTGACAATTTCAATTTGGCCAACCTTGTTGCCGGCAAACTCGACAAAAGTGGCACGGTCATTTTCTCCAAGGCTGCGCTTGAACACTGCGAGGAAGAGGAAGAAGAAAAATGATGGTCGATCGCTCTTTCAAAGGAATTGTTCAAAAGACGAGAGTGACACGTGTCTCCACAGATGTAGTTACAGCTCTGTTGGACATTTAGGAACGCAATTTATACGATGTACATCGTTGTTGGGCCAGCATGACAGCCTCTGACTTCGATGCACCCATTTTGACACCCACCGCCACGTCCCTGTTGAGCATTCTAGTTTGACATCTTAGTATTTTTGGCAGTCTGCTATGCTGCGACACACTCCGATTCATAAATGCGAGAGGCACAGTTCGTAGTGCTAATGTGGACAGAGAGAGTGCTGCTTGGACCACCGATAAGTCGCAGAAAATGAATAGCACCAGAATAAAAAGTTAACGTAAGACATAAATGCCCTGACTACATTCCCTTGTACACCCGGTGGATTGCACCTTCCAACTTCTACTTCTGAAACTGCCCATTCTCATAGTCAAGCAAAAGCGTGATGCTCATACCTGGCACAGTCATACGTTCGAGGCGATAAGTGGGCAGCGAAGAGCATTCGCGGGTGATGTAGTACCCCACGTCCCGAAAGTCCAGGATGGGGGGCGTCACGACGCGCATGCGCTCACGCACAATTTCCGTGTCCACGTCATAGTAGCCAGCCTGGTGTAAAAAGGACAAGAAAGGGAGCAGATTTTTAGTGAACAAGGGAGTTACTTTTAAAAGCAAGTCCAAGCAAGACAGAAGTTTATGTAAGCAAGGCCCACTTGCACATGAAAACACAATTTGCAATGAAATTTTCAATCTACATGAGCAAAAAAACTCACTTTATTTCTGCCACTGTGAAAAGCATGCTATCACATCTCCCTGTGGATTCGCCTGTATATTAATAGTCTTAGCCGTTAAATGTGTATGACTGTCACCTTTAGTAGGATATGAGATATGAAGATCTCCAAAGGGGAGGCCATTCTCTGTGCCAACCATAACATCAGAAATGCCTGCAACATTGAACGTTTTAGTGATAAATGTCTGAAGACACCACACATGTGTTCACGCCAAGAAGCAAGTGAACCTGTCGATTGCCCTCTTATCTTCCACCTAAATTTTGAACTATAAAGTTAACGTGCATGGCCCTCATTTAAAGGGGCCCTGCAACACTCTTCCTAGTTATAATGCAATAGTCTCACTATTAGCACATGGCACTTCATGAATCACACGGCGCAAAAAATTTTTAGAATTCGTCAAGTACCAAGTGGAGTTACAGGTATTTGTCACACACTTCAAGTGCTGTCTCTCTTCTTTCGTGCCAGCGAGCGCGCTGACAGCTACGCAGGGAGGCGGATGACAAGGGGGCGAGATGATGCATCCCTTCGTCAGCGCGTGACATGACCTTGAGCACTTTCTTTTTTGATTTTCTTCGAGCGCGTGGCTTACTTTCAGTGTGACAGCGAGCGTGCGCGCGGGCACGTGGCGGCATCCTGCGGCTGCCACGGTAATTGCGCAGCTCAGGATGCTCAAATCAGCCAACTGCCTTGGATGTGGGTATATGGCGCAGAAATTTGGGTGTATGGCATCATTTGTAGAGAGAAGAGGGAGCGATTTCCAGCTGACTGAGAGTTAATTGTAAATTCTAGGTCGCGTGCCGCGCTATAATGTTTGGCTCGCATGTTGTTCTCGGGAGCCTCAACTACCGTTAGGCAGCATTTTCTGACCATGCTAAAAATCTGTTGCAGGGCCCCCCTTTAAGTATGTGCAGTAGAAACTAAGGAAGTGGGAAAATATGTTCCTCTTAGCAGGAGCTCTATTTACCGAGAAAGGTCTGTGGGTTGCAACACCTACGTATAAAACCAACCAGATTAGAGGTGCCATTTTAAGCAACATTCATTTACCGAGATTCTACTGAACATTCTAAAGAGAGCACTAAAAAACAAGGGTACAAGAGGCAAAGCTGACAATTCGTTTTTTAGTGCTCTCTTTAAAATGTCCTATCAACTCGCCCAGCAATCAATGCTTCTACTGAACTTGCCAATGCATCATTTTATTGGCAAATAACAAACAGCCTTTTCTTAAGAGAAGTGGACAAATCCAAAAGTGTCTCTGACAACTGCATCATTTTCTACTGCTTAGCACAGAGCATGTAAAAGCAAAAGAAATCAGATTTAAATATTGCAACAATATGAGATATGATACAATAAAATGTACAAGAAAGTGTGCTTTTTTGCATGTTCAGATGTGCAACCTCCTTTATCGAAGCAATGATGATGTTTGGTCACAGGCACTGCGGTGGGCCAGACCAGTTAGGATTTGGAACAATGTTTTGAGCAGGAAAGAAAGGCTATTTTGGAGCAGAAAAATATGATCACCTAGGGCAGGCAAAACAGTAAATGAATAACTGTTTGGCGCAGGTTCTTATTACAGTGAGAACAGGATTTGCTGCTTGTATGTAAAACGAAAAAAAAAAAAAAGCAGCCACCAATCAGCCTCCTCACATGGAGGAATAATGCATGTTGACTTCACTGCGGTATGCAATATACAAGACGAGTATGGCAGTGAACCATTAGTGAGAAGGGCAAATATGACACAATTATCATCAGTGACAGATGTCGAAATGTCGTTCTAAGTAAAAAAATCAAGTCAGCCAGGAAGGCTCCAGCCTAACCATTACAAAAAAAAAAAAAAAAAAAAAAAAAAGGAAAAAGCAGTGACTGTTGTGTATGAGGGCCTTACTTTTGCAATTTCCTACATCCACAGAATATTCTGTCATCGACCCAACTTGGCATGGTAATGTTCCATCGCATTCAATAAATATTAATTCTTCTTAGCCCTGCAAATATTCGCACAATGCGGATGTCGTGTGCCAGCAAGTGTACATGCTCAAGTAAACGCTGACTAGACCACGTATCGCAACCCCGCCGCCGTATTGCAACCCCGCCGCCGCTACTGCGGGGCTTCACGACAACATGTGTTCTCTATTGCAGTGAAGCATGTTTGAGGTAGATCAATATGGTGATGCAATGCCGTCTGTCACGGGAGATGTATGTAGGGCTTCCTACTGTTAGTAAAAGGAAAGTGGTAGGCTTGTGCGAATAGTAAATTTTAGGTTCAAAGCGAATTAAGTGAATAATGATTAGGTCGAATAATTTCAAATCAAATTTAAATAGTATTTATCACATATAAAGAAAAATGAGCATGTTTGTCATGACCCAACTAACCTGCACATTATTTTTTTTTAATTGAAACAAGGCATGTGCAAATGTCATTCTTTTTGGTTCAAAGGAAGCGGAAGCAACTGTGAATAGTAGCAGGATTTGACTTTCGGTAGAATGCAAGTGATAACCTGTAAAACATGTTACGTTTTAAAATTTACTATACTCAGAGCATATAAGCCAGTATTACATGCTTTTAAACTTGAAACACAATGAATCGGTGTAAAGTCAATATATTCATTTAACCCTGAAGCGGGAATTCGCGGCAGTGCGAATTTTTCCTCGAAAGGTGTATTCACGGTATAGCACCCCTCCACTGCAGCGAAACCACCTTTACAGGGGGGGGGGGGTTACATGTGGACTAATACAGTAATACCTCGTTAACTCGAACTCGCATATCTCGAAAAATCGGCTAAGTCGAAGTTTTCCGCGGTACCGAACAATTTCCCATAGGTGCAATGTATTTATTGCCCTTTATCTCGAAGTATTTCCGTGCCCACTTTCAGTTATCTCGAAATCTCGACTGATAATGGAACCGAAACTTCGCCGCCGAACCGTTTCACAAAATACTAGCGGCAAAATGTCATACGTTTCACAAGGTTCGCGCGAGGCTGCCGCGTTTACTACGAAGTGGTCACTGTTCCCGAAAGTAAAGTCGGAACCTAGCGGCATACCAACTTTGTCGAGCAACCCTGTGTCACGTCATGTGACGCTATAGACGTGCACATAAGCAGGCCCTGCAAAATAGCTCGGGTCGTACACGTTTTTGTTTACCGTCAGAGATGTGATTTCAGCATTTTATTTACGCAAGGCACGTCGCGCGGATTTTTTCGTCGGCCGTGCGATGTGGTGAGGATAACGCCACCAAAGCAAAGCAAGTCACTGATGCTGCAAAGAAAGGTAGCCCTAATCAAAGAAACGGATTCGAGGCTCGAAGTTTCCGGACGTCAAAACGGCGCTGAATGTGTGGCATCGTGCGAGAGGAGCCCCTTCCAGTCACATCGACAGATAAGGCCGATTCTCTGGACTTAGCGGTGGGCTAAACTGACCTAGCCTGCAACATCGGCTGGTTTGACCATTTTCTTATGCCAAACAACGTGGCGTCACGCACAGTGATCGCGGCAGCGTCGACGCTGCTACTCGAGGGGTGACGACATCCGCCGAAACAAGAAACATGCTTCGCTTGATGCAAAATAAATTTGAGTGCAGCGGCGCGGATGATCGGCACATGCGATGTGTTAAGCAACTCGAGAAAGCTTTGCTAGGTGCAAGTGTTACTGAGAGGCAGACCAGCCTTAGTCGGTCTCTCTGCACTAAATAAAAAGGCAGTGCCGAAAAACACAGCTGGTTAATAGCGCTAGTATGTCATTATTTTTCTTCTAAACCTTGACAAAGAGCCAGTTTGGCGCTCCTGTTAAGAAACTGGTCAGTAGGGATAACGTTTCTAGAGAGAACTGAACTTCTCAATGGAATTTGCCCAACTTTGCTTATCTCGAAAATCTGCTTATCTCGAAATTTTTTTCTGGTTTTTACTACTTCGAGTTAACGAGGTATTACTGTATACACCTATTTGTTCATTTCGAATGCTTCAAAATTTCCAAGAATTTAAGTTCGAATCGAAGCGAGTTTGAATACTGTAATATTCGTCCGACTATTCGAAGTGCTCGAATATTCACACAAGCCTATAAAGTAGCACCCACTAAGTTTCCGCAGTGGACAAGGGAGAATGACTCCAAGGGGGAGCAAGTAGAGGAATAAAAGAACAGAAGAAAGTGGCCAACTGAAGACTCCTCGTAAGTGAGAAAATGCAAAAAAAAAAAAGAAAGACAAGAAAAGAAAAATACAGGTGGTGACACTGCCTTAAGGTTCTCGTACTGACTTGCCGTGATGCCAGATTTTGAAGGCGTCTTCTAGGGTCTATGGATTTGTTTATCGGTAAGAAATTCTATCGCGTTGTACGGGAGCCAGACACTTAACGCAGCAAGTTTAAGGAAGTTTCATTGAGCCAGTGCGGCCAAAATACGAAAAGAAAAGGAAAATACATATTCTTTACATCACAATGACAATCAGTTGCTGAATTTCAGTTGCAGAACTCAAAAATCAAATATTGACCTTCATTTCCTGAACCAATACAGAACCTGTTATAGCAAAATTCACAACATAATAATAATAATAATATTGGGGTTTAACGTCCCAAAACCACGACCAAAATTCACAACAATAGTTTTCTCATAAAAATACTTTATTAGTCTAACTGATTTAATGTTTCACATTAGTGTCCCTTTAAGAAGCTTTCCATTGACACAGTCCCAACATCTTACAACAAAAACATGTCAGAACTTCATGTAGCTGCAGCACTGCATTTCATTGGCTCAAAAAAAAAAGAAGAGCTAAAGAAGCACAAAAAGAAAAAGAAAGCGGTGCCGGCTGTTCAATACTTTTATTACATGTGCACAAGAAGCACTCCAAATGGGGGATTAAGATTTCAATAGCTGGTGCGCCTGTTCAGTGCTGGTAAGCCACACATTTGTTTGCCATTATTTTGCCCTGGCAACGTTCTGCAATCGTGGCATTGACAGTGGTGTAACCTAGATGTTTAAGTTTTGTTGTGGCTCAAAAGCCAGTTAGTTGGCATCATTGCAAGACATTTCTCTGCGCTGACGCTTACCGAAACACGTTTAAAAGAAACTGGGTGAAAAAACGTGCCTCTGGTCTGTCCCATCTGTATAGGTATTAAAAAGCCGACGTCAAGGACTATTAATTCAAAGAAATATCAGTGTGAGAATTGAATAAAAGATCATATAAAAATACAAAAAATAAAGACTTCATTTGTGCTCATGTAGTCTCCTTTGGCTGACGACCCTCTCGATCACAAGACAACTTTTTCCTTAAAAATTTCTGTAGAAAGTCCCAGACATAGGGAACTAATATGTGCAAAATGCAAAGCTGCACAACGCTTCGAAGCTCACCCGCATCTTGACGATCAGGTCGAACAGTGAGTGTGGGGGCAGGACAAGGCTGCGGTTGAGTGGCATCACGAAGCATCGGCGTCCCTCTACGTCGACGATTCCCGTCTTGTTAGCCGCAAAGTCGTGAATGAAGCGCCCTCGTCGGCCATGCGAGAAGTCGGGCACCTCTATCTCTTCGTACAGCTGATACTCCAGATCCAAGTCAAATCGTTCCTGCACAGAAAGCATGTGAAGGTAAATGCAAGAGACATGGCTACTCTGAAAACATCAATGACACATCATTTGTATGGAGCAGAAAAGCTGATGTGGAACTAGCCTTTCACCTCATGAAACTTAAGTTCGTCTTGCTTATGTCTGCTAAGTTGCACGCAGCCAGCTAACAGGAGCTATTGACGCTCCTTGCTGCATAGCAAATGCACAACTCTTTTGAATTCTGATGTAGAGGCAGTGCAAGTGGCACAGGAAAACACAATGCATGCCACTCAGAGAGCAGTCTTTCATCTGTGCCCTATGTCATATCACATTATGAACACAATAAGTAGGGTAAGAACATCAGTGCTGCCTTATTGTTCTCAAATACATCAGATAACAGATGAAACACAACACAAGCCAACACTATTCAGTAAAATAGCTCAGAGCCTACTACTCTCTGCAGTAGACTACACTGCTTTGTGCACAGCAGCATGTTCTGTAAATCCTTATAGTACTGTGCAAAAAGCTTGCAGGTGTTCTGTAAGAACCAGGGTATAACATGAACCCAAATATGAAGTGTAACTTGGGAATAGCAAAAAACGACAAACGTTTTCACCACATATAATGCAAATGAGGAAAGATCAATGAAAGCACTTTTTTGCATCACAATTCGCTTTCAGTTGTCACCCATTTCAGTGTCTTTAGGATGTCTCTTGCCCTACAACTCCTTCTACAGAAACTCTATTTAGGTGCCATCACGTGCACTTGGGATGCCACTGAAATGAGCTACTGATGAGCTTCTTGAATACACATGCCTAAGGTTGTGCAATGCAGGTACAAAGCACCAGAGGAGAGGCCCACTTCAGCTTTCTGGTAGCTGTTACTTCCACGCCTCCTGACCTCACTCATTGAAAGTATTTATGCTCGATCTTCCCTTTAAAGGCACATTACTGCAAAAGTCTAGCAGCTGCAAGTGGCATATCATACCTCCAGGATGGCCATCAGCTGCTGTGGCCAGGAAACAAGCCCATGCTATAGTTCATAGGGGAGCAGTGCTGTAGCCACTAAACCACCACAGTTATTATTGTCTTTTTTACAATCCTGACAACTACTCTCATCAAGTAAAAATACCAAACATTCTCCAATGCAAAATAAAATGAGATAAAGATAACAAATAATAAAGGCCAGGCAGCTGTTTGAACAAATGACAGCTCCAGCGTTTGATCGTCGTAGCTCGACCGTCGTCGTGACTTGTCACGGCTCACACGGCGTCGTCATCGGATTCTTCCAGATCCACGAGCGATTGACCGCACACCATCATAAACACGTCTTCTTTGGCTAACGGAGCCACACTTAGCGTAACTTCACCATCACCGGGCCGACTGACTCACTCCGGTCTCGACTTCACTCACTGACTGCACTGCCTGCACTGACTGACTGGCCCTCGTCGTTTGCACGCTTTTATTCCTTCTTCCCCGGTTTCTAGAAGCGTCGGGATGTTTCTTCTGCGTGCAGTACAGCTAAGCCTGGGGAAAGGGCGAGAGCTTTCTCGTATGTTCGAATCGTGACGGCATCGCTCGCGGACGCGTCACCCTCTCCTTCTAGAAAGATCCAGGCTTTGCCAGGCGTTCGATCGTGTTTACGGCGTCTGGTCGAGTGGGTGAGGAGGATGCGGCGCGCCGGCGTCTTTTGATGCTTGTTTTTTTTCGTCTTTCGCGCTTCTTGGGCGCGCGATTCGCGCCGTTCTGTCTCGTAGCAGTTTGAAAGCGGCCTCGCGCGCGCTTTATAACGCGATCGTTTGTGACACTGGCCCTCACTTTGAAAAAAAAAAAAAAAAGATAAGAGGGAAAAAATGAAACGCCTACCTGAAAGATGTTGTTGTCCCTAACAGGGTCTACAATGGAGTTCGCAACTTCTGGCGATGAACCGTAGGCACCATTTGAACTCTGGCGCAAGAACTCCGAGCCTGACATCACTGGCGGCATCTTTGAGTCCGACACGTATGGCACACCACACCATCCGCGGAAGTGGCGGACCTGCATAGCCAAGCGGACAAAGATTAAAAAAAAAAGGAAGCAAATTGATTAGCCCACTTAGCACAACAAATACTGCTGGTGGAATGAGTGAACACAATTCTTTGCAAAGAAAACACAATACAGTAAGGAAATTTAGCTGAGAACACTATGCAATCAAGTTGAGAAAAAGCTCATGAACGCTTTGATCGGCCTACTGGATTCTCACGTTGTTTATTATACGAACATGCACTAATATTTCAAGAGAAATGTTATAAGCTCTATGTATCTCAAGTACGTAGTCGTATCAAAGCAAAATTCATGATTTATGACACATACAGCGGTGTAACAGCCGAAATAGGATTTGGAGCAATTTTCAGAGTAGCAAAATGTTGCTTGTGGAGCATGAAAATCCAAATTTGGAGCAATTAATTATTTACTACTACTAATAATATCTGGGGTTTAATGTCTCAAAACCACGATATGATTATGAGACGCCGTAGTGCAGGGCTTCAGAAATTTCGACCACCTGGAGTTCTTTAACGTGCACCTAAATCTAAGTACCCAGGCCTCAAGCATTTTCGGCTTCATTGAAAACGCTGCTGCAGCGGCCGAGATTCGATCCCGCGACCTTCGGGTCAGCAGTCGAGCACCACAGCTACTAGACCACTGTGGCAGATCAGATTTGGAGCAGGTTACGGGGAAAAAACCTCCATTTTTTAGCACGAAATCCCAAATTTGGAGCAGTCTTAACAGAGAAGGCTTACTTCTAGAAAAGAAATCGAAAATATGTACAAACCATTCATCACCAGCTAACTCGTGCACAGTGCACACAAGCACTGCTATTTCAAAAAAAGCAGTCTGTTGAAACACCCCACAGTGCGAACAATGATGAAGTCCACATTAGCTTTTGACAGATGCTGAAAACGATAATATGGACCTGGCGACCTCGAAATCCGGGAGATTCACAACATTTTAAATACGAGCGCGTAACTTAAACTTAGGAAGACAAGCACGAGTTTCGTTGAGCAGGAGCGAGTGGCGAAAAAAGTAAACTGGCGTATGTTCTTGTTTCCCAGGGCCGCAGAAATGTCATACATAGCTCTGAATGGTTGCCAGTAATTTTTTTAGACATCAGTGATTGTACTAGTACTCGTAATTATATGGCACGTGCACGCATAAGTAATTAAGGAACAAAATATGCTGTGTCCTGTGAAAGCTAGTAGAAATAGCCCCTTCTAAATTTTAGTACGCTTTTTCGCACGGCACTGATACAATGCGGTGAAAGTGGCTTAAAAAGCGTTCTGCACACAATAGAACAACACCAGGAAATTTTAGAAGCGCTGTCCTTTTTTCCTTTTCTTTCACATTGAGGTTAGGATTAGTGTTAAGGTCTGCGCGGCTGAATTGGATGCTGTTGCCAAAACTGCAGGTGGCCAACGAGGCCTCCATTTCTTTCTAGAATTAGAGCAACTGAGAAAATTTTGAGGATGGTGGGGCATTTCGGCGCAGAGTGGTGCAATTTCAACAAATTCCACGATTTTGGCTTGGTGCAAAATTTTGGAAGTGTATCAAATTGGCGCAAAACGAGCAGCTGTTGCACCCCTGAATATACTACACAAAGTACATACTCAAAAGACTTGTTTCTACCCAAACCTTCTTGCACTTTTTAGAACTGCTCACAGTTCAGTTTTTGATGTAACAAAACACACTGCAATTTTAAATTGAACTTAAGGGCAAAAGGGCCTAGAATGTGTGACAAAGTGTTGGCGAAAATGCAGACCATGAATAAAGTAGGATATGTTGTTTGCAATTTATCAGTGCAAATTTACACAGAATAGCGCAAAAACCAGTATGCTGCACCTAGTTATGGAGAAGCCTTGGTACAACACCATGCATGCACTGATATTGTTGCACCTGGTTGGCCGTTATTAGTGCACCCATATTTGTTGCTTTAAATTTGCAGCTACTCTCATCGAGTCAAATGGAATACCCGTGGGGTGCCCTACATTGCTTGGTCGCCTAATTGAGTGTTCTTGCTCTTGCGCAAGTTTGTAAGTGCAGGATCTAAGTCTTTTAGACACGATATGCTTTGGCGAAAAAAGGAGAAAATGAGCCATTAAAGCCATTACCGACACGTACAGGTACGCTTCCTTGCATCACTTTTTCGTCCAACCAAGGGCGACATTGTTCATGTTTCAAATTAAGGCGAAATGCCTGCTGCACATCCTGGGGCCTAGTTTCTTCTGCATGGTTTTATCACAAGATCCACACCAACATATTACATGTCATGAGACAAGCAAACTGTGCTCAAGAGTGCAGACTGCAAAAAATGACAGTCACCATTAGTCTAGAAAGCTACCTCACGGGAAAGCTAGCTTTACAATTATAAAGAGGATCTATCTCACTGGCAATAGTAACAACCACGAACGTTGTGCTGCGTAGCTAGTTGAGTGGTGCAACCTACACATACGACATATCCCTAGAAAGATTCCAAAACGACCTGTATCAAAGCCTAGGGATAGCTAGGTACTTTTGGGGGAGGCACCTAGTATTCACTTATGGGTAAAACCTGGGTACATTTTAGCGCCGGTGAAGAAAGATGCAAATGCAAAGCAGTTGCTAGGGGCTGTAATAGCTTCCCAATGCAGAGCTTGCTAGTAAAGACAGCAATTTTAACGCACATCTTATAAACTAGGTCATACTGCTTTCTGAATAAAAATTTTTCATATCTGTAATTTGGTTATTCTGCAGAGCTTTGTACAGCCCATAAAAACTGCCAGTGACAGACATACATTTGCTTTTGTAGTCAAAAGCAAAAGGCTAATGGCCTCTGCCTTCTTTAAGACCTGAATAATGAAGCTTCAAGTTTAGAACCTATTTCACTCACTACTTGTAAAAGTTTCCAAAAGGGGGCAATGTTTGGGTGCAAGTGAGACCCATGAAATTTTAAAAAGGGAAAAGAAGGCGAATGAAGTACTGGTAAACAAAACTCAAAGCAATCATTTGCTTGATGATGATGATGTGTCGTGTCTAATGGCGCAAGGACCAGTTGGAGCCAAGGAGCACCAAGTCATGGCACATTTTATAAGCAATGGTGTGATCAATGACGAGTAAATGTAATGTGGCTGTAAAAGGGCTTATAATGCTACACACGAAAAGTGTGTAAGATACATAGAATTAATAAAAGCATGAAAGCAACGTGAAATGTGTGCAATGGAAGAAATTACTAACAAGGTGAAGCGATACTGGGCACTACTGCCTCACAAAGGTCGTTGCTTGCAAGGGCCCCGAAACGAGTGCATTAAAAATATCGTAATGCCATAGCAGCATCCTCTTGGAGTGGATGTGCTACGAATCCCTTGCGCAAGGAACTTGCAGTGTGCCAGTGTCTTTTACGAATTCTAAGACTGACTGAAGATGAAGGAGTGGGTGAACTAAAAACATTGTCGGATGAAAAGTGATGTGCTCCCAATGACATTTTAAAGAGTGCTTTTTCCTTTCAGGCTCCGCCTCTTGACACTTTAACAGGACATGAAGCACAGTCAGTTCTTTGCCATATCTATTAGAGGCCAGAGCTTCACCCCACCAATAGATAACTGCGCATTACATAAGTGTGTCCTATTCTTAGTCAAAAGAATAGAACATCACTCCGTCTTGACTTCATGGTGGATGGCCAGTTTCCTACATTTGGCTTAATTAAACGGAGATTGTTCAGAGGCTGAATGTCCCACAAATGCTGCCAGTAGGTTCAGAGTCTGCATTGGAGTAGGTAGGGCTTCATACCAGGAACAGTGACAGCCATGGAGGAGTTAGCAGCTTTGTGTTAATGGATGCAGCAGGCTGGGGAGCTATTCACAATGTCCATTTCAGCCGCCACAGATTGGCTAGAGCTCAGCAAGCAGCACGTCCCATTTCTGGTTCTTCTGCAATGTCATTCCGACGTCATGGAGCTTTCACAGCCCTCAACACAAATGAGAGGGACGGAATGTGTTTCAATGCAATGACTGCAGCCTCCAAAGATCCGTTTTGGCAGCGCGAATTTCGGAGGGCATGCACGAACTCTGATTCTGTGATTGCATTAGCCCTCGAATCAGGTTTAATGTGACTGCCTGTCTAATGCACCTGTCAAGGTCGGTACGCATTAACTGCATCATTGTCAAGAATCTGGGGCATGCTTAAAGATAGACTTGTCAAGTTCGTTTAAGTGTTCTGTTACTATACATTTCGCCCACTTTCTTTCTTCTTACACTGGGAGTGTGCTGTGCAGTTAAAGTGTGCTGACATGGCCAACAGTACAATGACGTCACGGCTCGCCGCTTTCTTGAGTAACTGAATGCGCTCCGCTGAAATGGACATGTCCATTAGATAGACACATTGAGAATAACTCCAGTGGTCAGCCAGCACACTGCCTTTGATGTCACGGTGCCCTGTCACCCAGCATACCGTGACACACTGTTTGGACACATAAATGGTGCAGAGGTAAGCAGAGTGAAACAATAACAAGCTTTTAGCGCTTTTTGAGAGTTTTTAAAGCTTTTACAATGCTTAAAGAGTCTGTGCGTACAACTGCTTCTGCTATGTTTAATTTAATGTTTTGACAGCCGACAATATCACATAAGCCTCTGCTGTAAATATTCTTGTCTGGGGGGTGCAGAATGTCTGCATCTGAAAAGGATGGACCAACTGCTGTGTAAAAGATGCCAGCATGAGACTTTGATACATTGTTTTAAAATTCTGGGTGGCAGTCTTTGTGCTGCAGTTCAAAAAAGTGTTCTGCAACATCTACAAATCACTTGCTTCTACTCAATCATTGAACTCTAAAAGGGCTAAGTGATGGTGGTAAAAATGTAGGTCTAATCTGTTTTATCAATTAGCAAGCGTATAACACAAAAGCATCACAGACATGTATATGCAAAATTTGCAGATCAAGCCTTTTTCTTTTAGGGCCCGTTCAAAACACGATACTGGCTCAACACTCTTGTTACTGATGCGAAATGTCTACGAACTGCAGCACCACATATGCTAGGATTTCATAATTGAGTCTGTTGATTCCCCACTAATAATCTCCGTTTGTTCCATGGAACAAGTACAATCAACCCAACACTGAATACAAGTGTGTTCAACCCAGCGAGCTGAAGCCATACACACTGCGACACAATCTGGGCTAGGGTGGAGACAGAACGAGCAAAAACGACAAACCTTGTAGTGTGTGAACTGGCGATACAGGTATACGCCACCAACAATGCCCGTCGCCAGCACCAGGAATGCTGTGAAGAAGACGCACAGTGTCGTGGTTGTGCTCACACGACGTGCACGCATCGTCACTATGACGGGGCTGCCCTCCACGTCCCCTTCGTTGCCCTGAAGTGGTTTCAAAAGAAGGTCTGTGAGGCAGAGGTGCACAAAGCCCTGCACACATTCTCAATATCATCAATTATTCATAAGGATGTGCATCAACCTTAAGTAGTGTAGATACCTTGAAATTGGTGACAAAAACACCAGTTTTACTGTTGAAATTCTTGAGAGAACTATTTGAAACAACAAAATTTAACAGTTTCTAGGTAACAGTGCATAATTTATGTATTTAAACTAATGAATTTTTCACATGGACCTCGAACTTGTTAATTTACAGTTTCTGTTCTACATTTTTTCAGCTACATTTGAGAATCAAGGAAGTCGGGTTCACCTTTCAAGTAAACAAAATTCGTAGCAAAAGAAAAAGAGTAGTATTGTAGCCAAGTTTAATAATATCATTTGATGAGGGTAAGAGAATAACTGCAAAAAAAAAAAGCATGGAGAACATACAAGACGATGATGAAATGCTACATTTTAGTCCCTAACCAAGCTATTTTCTCCATACTAAAGACCACTTCAGCAAACAACCATGCTTTCAAGTATTTCGGGCACCGCAGTTCACTGCTAACCTTTTCAGTTATGCAGTGAAATTACATATTACCCAACATACAGCATAAAGCCAGACTATAACCCTTGTGTCCCAGTAATTGAACAAGTTACAGTTAAAGCACTACACATGCCACACATTTTTCACATTACAAAAGCAGACTTACAGATGCTTAAGATGCAAAGTACAGACGCGCACACTTTTTTAAAAATCTCAGTCTCAGAAAAAGATATGTACAGCCGTCCAAATCTTTAGCTATCCTGCGCGAGCGCCGACTTTTTAGTGCGTCAGCGGCGTACGACTGGAGCCAAGTTGCAAACAGGGCGAGAGTAGGCGCATGCCCATGAAGCGCGCTCAGCTGGGCCCATCCACTGCTTGGCCGTTCCTTCGTGAGAACGTCGCCCCGCATTAACTCACGGATACGTCACACGCACTCGCGCATAAGATAAGCTGACAAATGTGGATCGTTCATTTGTTATCTGGCGGCGCAAACGCTTTTTTTCCCTTGTAAGAGGGCCGATATCCACGCCAGACGTGCTTCAATGCTTCAGACATATCGAAATGCCATCGCTAAGGGAAGCTTTTTTAAAGACGATAGTCTTTCTTGGGGAACTTAAACGGAGAAATTTTGGTCTGTCTGTCTTTCTGTTTGTCACCACGTCACTCGATTCAGCCACCCGGCTAAAGTTGAACCACTTGCCCAAGGGCCAGCCATCTTGAACGGCTGACTAGGTTCATACTTGTGTACAATGTTGATCAAAAAGAAAACATTACGCATATGTGAGGTGCAAGATCACTAGGTAAGTATTAGGTGGTGTGCTCCTTTAATAGGAAATACATAGATACGTAATTCTAGAGACACTAGTTTCTTAAGCTGCGCTGAAAATGCGACTGCGCTGAAACTTGCGTTCATTCGTGCCCTCTGCACGAGCTCATTGTTGTTTCTGTTTCAGTTCAGTATTGCACTGTACCAAGGAGGTAACCTCCTTGCACTGTACGAAAGCCATGGGGCGCCGCTCTGGCATTCCTGTTTTACCCAGGCGACGTGTAAATAAAAGAGTGTGTGGAGAGTACTCGTTCAGTGCGGACGTTTCTGCTGCTTCGGTGCTTCGCGCCAAACCGCTTGTTCGGGCTGGCTGGCGTCCCCGCCGGTGGCGTTGGTCACCGCCGGTCTTCGCCTGCTGCTGCGCCGGGACTACCAGCCCGCAACACAGCACCCATGTTTCCCGACGTATTGCCAGATGGCATCCATATCTCACGCAGCGCCTCGTCTATCGTCTTTAGACGACATTTGCAGCGAAGCATGCAGATACGAGGCCAATTTTTTTTCCCCTCTTACAAGGGAAAAAAAGCGTTTGCGCCGCCAGATAATAAATGAACGATCCACATTTGTCAGCTTATCTCACGCGCGGGGGCGTGTGACGTATCCGTGAGTTAATGCGGGGTGACGTTCTCACGAAGGAACGGCCAAGCAGACGATGGGGCCAGCTGAGTGCGCTTCGTGGGCATTCGCTTACTCTCGCCCTGTTTGCAACTTGGCTCCGTCGTACGGCGCTGACGCACAAAAAAGTCGGCGCTCGCGCAGGATAGCTAAAGATTTGGGCGGCTGTACTGCATAGCTTTTCACTGCTATGGCTCTTACTTGAACTTCACATACACAAGTACTTTTGGAGAAAATACTGTTCCGGACCGCTAGAAGCATTTTGTTTACAAAAACCATTAACAGAAGTTAAGCTAAAGGTTTAGCACCTACATTGATTTTATACTCATGCAGCATGAAACCATCTTCATATTCTTGGGCTTTGCGTGCCAAAGCTGGGATTAGAGTACAAGGAACACCCTAGGTAGAAAAAAAAAACAGCCTCCGCAGGAACAAACTTTGCCCTCGGCAGTGATAACAGTCTCGATCTCACTCCAGTTGTGTTTAGATCATGATGTCGGGATGGGGGTAGGGAGTAGTTTGTGACTGCGACTAGACTGCATGTGTAGGAGACACACTGAGGAGACTGTAGACTACAAAGCGGACCTGCATCCTTTCGCAAAGATGTTTCTTTGTTTGCTGTAACCAGTATATAAGTTTTTAATTTTACTTTTTAAACAGAGTTCTGTGTTCTCAACCTTTCACAAAGAGAGATGTCAAAATACCAAGCCTGACATGCATATGTAGTACTTTTCCAAGGATCGGAAACACAAATCGACAACACGTTCAGCAGCAGCCGCACTTGATTACACAACGAACCACTGATCAATCGACAGGCAGGGTCATGTTGCACAACTGATAGCACGCTGTTATACGAGACAAGCGCTTAATCACACTCTCTGCGCTGTGTTTGCTTGAAAGTGATCCGACCTACGGAACGCCTCGGCGACACGAACCATCTGCATGCATTCACGGCATCTATCTACGACGCTGGTGATATGACGCGCTGTTGCACATGTTCTTGAAAGCTGGAAGACCTTGCCGGCCGCCTCATCTGCAATGCGTAGGGGTGTTGAAAAAAAAATTTCGCAAGCACCTCATAGAATACATGCACGACATGCCCTCTTGGCAAGGACGCCGTGGCGACCGTGTGTTGTCGACATCGGTATTTCAGCCGCGGGACCCGAACAGCTCACTGCAGAGCGGCTGAACTACTGTTCTCAAAATAAGTGATACTCCACCAAAGAGGCAGCAACCTCTGAGGCATCCTTGTTTTCGCCACAGGAGCACTGCAAATGCAGTGAACGACGACGGACTGGGCGACAGTCCAAAAGTGCCCGGCTGCCGGGTTCCACGAGTACGCGTACGCTTCCTGCTGATCGCCAAAGCGCCGGTCAATTGCCGAGTGGCGTATTTGTTTCTAGGAAACGGCCTCCGCACCATGCGCACTGGCTGATGCTCAGAATAGACAAGTCGGTACTCTGGTGCGTGCCACGGAAGCCGAGAGCCAGAATGTGCAGAAATGACACACTGCTCTGAAAGGTTGACGGAATTAAACGTGTAAATTAGAGCACGCAATGAACAGCCAGGTAAACAGAAAGAAACGCGAAGAATGGAGGCACACCGCGAGACCGGAACATCAGGGGGAATATCGTCCGGAAGGAAATCCCGGTTGCCTTCGCTTTACTATGCAACCTCAACAGCGCGTAAACTTAATAAACAACGCAGCAGTGACTGGTCCTGACGCGCCACGCATTGCAACGACGACAAAGCGCATATCGTCTCGGTCTGAACCGACACCATTCCTAGCATTACATAAAACGTAGCCGACCCTTTGTGCGCATTTGAGAGGATACCGCGCAGTCGGCGACCCAGTGCACTCGCGCGCCCACTTCCTCCGTTGGTTGGGCCGGAGCGGAAGCGAAAACCAGTCATCGACAGCCGGGGCGGCAACTGCGGCGATATCCTATTTAGCGTAAGGCCTAACTCACCGACTCATGCTGAACGAGAGGCTTCGCCTGTGGCGACTTCGCCAGCTTCTTTTCCGTCAAGGGTTGCGTGATGATCGTCATCTTGCGGTGATGTCCGCTGTCAGTGCGACACACGGATTATAGAAGAAACGTTTCGGAAGTGCGCTATCGACGGCGCCCCAGCAATCCGGCAGAAACTCGGCGACTGGCGGCGGCTGTCCCTTCGCTTCGCTTTGTTTGGTTTTGCTTGGCAAGCACTACGACGAGCTCTCCGGCCGCGATGCTTCGCGGTTGACGCCTAGAAACGCTGCTGAGGCGCTAGGCACGCTAGGTACCGAAACTAGTGCGTATGGGGAAACTTAGGGACTTTTGAGTGTCAGCATGGTTGGCAAGAGGTCGGCAAGGTTTTCCCCGGTTTCCCACTCACTTGCGCTACGCAAAGAAGATCCGAATTTCAAGTTCATTATTACTCTTTTTGTTAATTGACCTGGACAAGTAGACGAGTGAGATAAAAAGGGAGCATATTGTATAGATGGTTGTGCAAATATGCGAACGTTAGAAACTTGGTAGTCAGTTGGCGTCAGGATACACGACCGCACCAAGACCGCACTACCCAGGCCGTGCACCACCGTGTACCGTGTTTTCATGCATCATAGCAGTGGAAGTGCCGGTTGTAAATGCCGTGAATTGCCGGTCATTTCCGAAGAGGCGTGTAGCGGCGTTCTGTGGCGCAGCGCTATGGAATGCATTTGTCAAATATACCGAGTTCCGTAACTGTTTAGAATCAGCAGCGTGTGTATTTCATGATGTCGAAGATAACTTGGTTGGCTTGGTGCATAGGCTTGTGAATCTTGTGTGAGTTTACATCTGTAGGTGGACACTTATTAAAGTTTTCGTTGCGAGAGTCCCTGTTGAACTTGATAATGGCTGATGAACCCGTGGTGGTGGAGGAAACAGCTCCTACGGACCTTGATGATAGCTCGAACTGCGAGTTATTTACAAGTGAAAGCCCGCAAGACGATAACACTCACATGAGCGACACCGTTGTAACATCCTTCAACTACTGCATAAAGCCCATTCAAGTGTGTGGCGCATGGAAAGAATTTTCTAAGTTCATCACAAGGGGCTGTAAATGGTAAATTACATTGCTTTCTCTTTTCTGATCGCATTTATGTGCATGAATAAGTCAGAACACAATTGCGGTGAAACCTCACTCACACTTTAATTTTCTTTTCTTTTTCTTCGTGGAGGTCTCCTGACGGATCGTGCCTTTTAACAAACAGTGACGATTGCTGTTTGCGAATTTTCAACCTTCCTGCGGTCCTGTGCCAACAGCAGATCGACTGGAATGAAGTGGAAGAGATGGTGACATACACTAAACCATGCCTCGTTGCCGCATGCTTCACTTCTGCACATGCTATTTAACACCATTAAATGACTTGGGGAGTCTCGAATTTGTGCGCATTCATTACGCTGCACACTGCCAGCTGCGATTGTTTTCAAAAATAAAGTTACTGCCGGCAATTGTCTAGGTATCTGGCCATATCATGTCAACACTCCACAAAGCTGCAAACTTTTCGTTACACAATGTGAACATGTCTGAAAGCCGAAGTAAAAGATAAAGGAACCACTTTAATCTGCTCACTACTAGACATTCTGTTGAACTGACATCCAGCTGTTTTTTTAGTCATACTTTTGTTATCATTAGAGAGCTTTAGATGAAGGAACACGATAGACTTTCATATGTAAGCAGCTTGGGTTCCAGGGGAAGCCAAGTTGATATTTTTGTGTCCTGTAATCTAATGCTGTCTATTAACATGATGGCCAGCTCTTTACTGGGGTGCGGAGGCCCTACTCTATGAACTGTGATGTTTCAGTAAATGAAACTAGTTGCATTCAGCTTGCTTTTCTAGAGGCTTGACAGCAACGAGCTACCAGCACAACTTCAGTGGCTTTGCAGCTTACCTTTCCACTCGCTCTTCTTGAATTGCATAAATGAGTGACTGAAGTAGCTGCTATGATGGTTGTCAAGATTTTTGTTTGCTGCCAAGAAATTTTGAGATGATTCAGAGTCATGTTTTCAGGTTCCCGTATTGAAATGCAGCGAAAGTGGCCTGATATACGACTATGCTTGGTTTCCTGGCATGAATTCCACCGATCCAGCAACTTGTTGGTACGTGACAGCATTCTTATAGGACCGTATACTGAGAGACAATCACTTTTGGAGATATTGCTTTCAGTGCATGCCAATTGGCTAGCCAAGAAAAAGTGGGAAGGTAGTCACTTCAGTGATTGGTTATGTAAATTATACTTTTATACTGCATTACTGAAATCATCATGGCCCATTGGAGTTTACTGCCGACTCACCTTTTATGCGAGCTCCGAACTAATTTTCTAATTGCCCAAATAGTTCGGGGTTTCACATTCTGGTAAGGTATTTGGGAGAGCTTGTTTGGTTTCCAATTCATGCAGTGCACTTTTGTTACACTTCTGATATGAAAACGCATTTTCCAATGTACCCATACTAGTCTGCATTTAATGTTGTGGCAGCTACATCGGGTGCACATGTGGAATGTCTCAAACGGCAGTCAAATGGTGTTTTTTGAGAGTGGTGTTTGTTGACTTATGCGCATGACTGTAAAAAAGAGGGGGGGAGGTCAGTGAAAGTAGTGCTCACTGAATTTTTGAAGTTGCAGATACGATGCAGTGCGCAATACCTTGCTTAATCTTGTGCATCATTTCACATGTTTTTCAAGCAATCACAGTGGCATGTTCTTTAGAATTTCATTGTTAATGGCCCAGGGAACTAAGGTGGAGGAATTGCGCATGCTAAGAAGAGAAAAGGGAGAAGATAGGAAAACTGCCAAAAAGAAGTTGACTAAGGAAGTTACAAGAAGCACTGAATGAACTAGCACTTGACAAAGGCCTATAACAGTGAGCACGAAAAGCAGCTCTGCAAAAGGAGTGATACTTGCAAACTGTAAGAATGAGGAATACAGTAAACTGATTCTCTAGATGCATCTACTAAACAAATAGCCTGCTTACAAGGTGTAGGACTAGCGAACTTTCAGAAAGCAAAGAAAAATGGAAATTGAGTTATTCACGTCAACAGCATAGCTTAGATCCTTAACAAGACAGAAAAGAGCTCCGTGTGCATGTGCCCAAGGAAAGAAAAGCTGCCTAACAAAACCAAGTCTGTGCAGCTACTTTCTTGTGATACTTGGAATGTCAGTGCTTCTTGGTTACCAGTGGGCACTGGAGATACCTAGTTACAGACAGATTGCTCAAGTAAAACATGCTCTTTTAAGTAAGACGATAGCACTGATGTTGGGCACTAGTTTTGACTCGCTGTTGGTTGTCATATAATAGTACCCGTGTACCTCAGAGAGGCCACAACAGCTGACCTCTTTTGGGGCCTCTACTTCCTTGCCACTTTATGATAGACTTTACTTTCTGAGTGATACAGCTTTTGTCAAGCAATAGCCATTTGGGATGCCTATGTCTTGTCGCATCTCATTTAACTGAGACTATGTTTTGTGCTTGTTTTCAGCTTTGCAAGCACAAGTACAAGAAACCCCGTCCACCTCTGGGATGCATACACAGGCGAGCTGCGGTGCTCTTACAGGCCATACAATCACCTGGTATGAGCGGGTTTCTCAAAGCAATGACTTATACTGGGCGAGCACTGAGAATGTGTCAGTTTTCATCTGTCTTCTAATCAAACAGCCGCATTCCCTAATACTAATAGGTATGTTTGAAAATAGCATAATAATAATTGTTGGGGTTTAACATCTCAAAACCACAATATGATTATGAGAGACGCCGTAGTGGAGGACTCTGGAATTTCGAACCCTTGGGGTTCTTTAACGTGCACCTAAATCTAAGCACACGTGCCCCAAGCATTTTTGCCTCTGTCAACATTTATTATTTGAACATCCCTAGTATTATGCCAAAGTATTATTCTACACAAGCAGCTTTTGTCATTAGTCTCATGCATTCAGAGTGTAGCTCACTGCTAGCCACTGTATCATTGACATATGCTGTTCTTGATTGATGAATACAAATTAACTGCTGTAAGCAGGCCTGGGTCTGTGTTTGCAAAACTTTTCTTATCTAGCTGTATTTTCTCATTGCCTGGTGTGATATGTCTAGCTCTTCAGCAAAACCTTGTTATTTTAAAGCGAACCTTCACTTGCCTGCCCCTCTCCTGACTGGTTTTCCTCTCTTAATTGTTTGGTTTCTTGGCAAGCAGAGTTAGCTGATGAAATAGACCTGTAGTAAACAGGCAGTTATTTAAAAAATGTAATAAAACTTTGCTTATCATAGAGACAAGATATTATTACAATACAATACTGTCACATTGCATACTATATGTTGACAAATATAAAACTGCCACATATGCTAGTTTGAAATATTTAGCTGTTTATTATGCGAACCTGAGCCCAGCAAAACAAACAACACACAAAGTGCAGTACTAATAGTGGTGAGCGCATTTGTCATTTTTCAAAATCTCACCACGGGTGAAGCTTATTTCCTCTTTATACAGGGCTCATATGTTCTATTGTAATCTCTAACGCTCATAAACCTCACTTCATTTTCCATACACCACACTTCTATATTGATAAGCGAGATTCCTTCACTATAAATCGATGACGACATTAGAAAAGTTCTAATTCATGAAAGTGCATCTTAGGTTCAGCAATAACTTTTAAAAAATGTTTAGTTGACCCATGAAAAGAATCACTGGAAGTAGGGGATGTAATTTGCACAGGTAGGTACGGAGAAATTTTATTATTGCTTAACATTAAATTAGACTGATCCTGTACATGGTTTACTCAAGACTCGACAGATCTCCAAGGTTGTAATCAAAGGTGGCTACTTAGTGGGACTGTCCTTACACCACTGCAAAATGTGTGTCCTTGGAGATATTTACATCCTCGGAAAAAATTTTAGTTCTTTTTCTATGAAAGAGAAAGCTTCACTAAAACTTAACTTCCCAACCGCAGCCAGTTTTATCCCATTGGCACTGTAGAATTGGGTTTCAAGGGGTCATGAACCACCCCTCGGGCTTCGTGAGAAAACACATCCTGTGGATAGAAGACACTGCTATGAACATCTCAGCCAAATCTTGCTCTCGTGCGTGGCAAGGAGAGTTTATAAGGGTCGCGTGAAGTTACCATTTTCTCAGGCACCCTCAATACATACAAAGGCCTATGCTCACTCTCTTTGGAGCTGCTGGTGCCTGCTGTTAGACGTCGAACAGCAGATAGCATGCTTTTGGCCAGTAGCTGACATAAATCAAGAGCGGCATTTGAACCAGATGTGCTTCTTGCCATGGGGTGCCACCACGTGCCAGCGCAGCGGTCCACAGTCCGCTAACATTACACAGTGAGCCACGCTCGCACACAGGAATCGTAATGGGAGGGAGCGATCGCGTTTTGTCACACACTCAAGGTCATGGCGCGTGCTGACGTGACTTGTTTCCCCCGTGCCATCTCTCCCTGTGTAGCTTTCAGCATGCTTGTTGGGACAAGAGAAGAGAGAAAACGCTTAAAGCACTCAACAAACCACTGCAACTCCGCTCGTTCTTGACGCATTCAAGAAATTTTTGAGACAATCGATTCGTGAGGCAGTAAGCTCCTTTTCTTGAGGACATTCAATTATTACTTGGAAAAGTGGTACATAACCCCTTTCAGCACATCTCACCTGTAACGAACTGTGGTATGATTGCATAGGTGTAAGAGCTTCAGTTTTAATTGTCAGCTCTAAGTGTGGGCATTGTTAAGTTTGTCAATCGGATTCAGTTCATATTTTTATTTCATTTGCAAAAGTGATACTTCAAGTTTTAGATAGCAATACCACACAAAAGTGAGTGAGAAAGTCTTGTTGTATAAGTACGAGACAAGGATCACACTTAGGAGACAGAAGCAAAAGACAGAAGCACAGGACAAAGAAGACCACAGGACAAGGTGCTAATCGGCATTGAAGCACCTTGTACTGGGGTCTTCATTGTCTCGCGCTTCTGCGTTGTGCATTGCTTTAGACATGGCACTTGAAAAAAAAATTTTTATTTTTTGATCGATTTTGATTAAACTTCCTGAGTTTATGTATATTTGTGTGCTAATTTTAAATACGTAAATACTTTTCTAGTATTATGTGTAGTTTTTAAAATGCAAAATATTTCATGTGTCTTTTGGGGAGCAAGATTTTTTCTAAACTGAGTTAGTTACAAAGTAAATCAGCATATCATGATAATCTGGAATCAGAACTGTGTGCAGTGCAACAAAAATGGATGTTTTAACACCATTAGAACAATAGTTATGGTATGTTCAACATTCACGAGTGAAATTCCAGCTTAAAATTGACTCACTCGCAAATCTTCAACATACCATAACTTTTGTTCAAATGGGTTTAGAACATCCATTTTTGTTGCACTGCACACAATTCTGATTGCAGATTATTGTGATATGCTGATTTACTTTGTATTGCACTCAGTTTAGGAATAATCTTGCTACCCAATAGGCACATGAAATATTTTGTATTTTAAAAACTACACACTATACTAGAAAAGTAATTGGATATTGGAAATCAGCACACAAATATACATAAAATTGTCAAGGTTAATCAAAATCGATCAAGAAATAAAGAAAAAATTTTAAGAGCAGTGTCCCCCCTTAAATGTGAACCAACTTGTCCAGGTTTACATCCCTTTGCAAGACAAGGATCATCTCACTGTATAATCTCATCAACAAGTCTCTGTGGTCGCATGGGTGTCGTTGGTTGTGCAGTGTGTAGGTTCTACTGATGGATGTCGGGGTTGTTGAAGTATTAAACATCTACTGTTGGGGGGGGGGGGGGGGGTTTCATAATTCTCTGTACAATAAGCCTCTGCTCACAGTGCTTGCTTCACAACTTACAAAGCCTTGCGTTAGCCTGCGAGACATTGCTGCATCCACATCGCACAACATTAAGCCAGGTGTACCTGCAAGTTTACTTTTAAGCAGAAAGGTGTAAGCAAATGGTACGTGCATTGATCATGTATCCCTTTGCAAAGCATTTAAATTAAAAGAATTTAAGGAGGGCTCACTTCACTTCCCATGGATTGTAACAGATAATACCCTTGCTTTGATATTTACTACCCTTTCTGTTTGTTTGCAGGACGAGCCTGTGGCAGCGCACAGTATAGCATTTGACAGTTGTGGTGAGAAGCTGTACTGCGGGTTTGACAAGATGGTGCGAGTATTCGACGTGGCCAGGCCTGGGAGATGTTTTGAAGAGCGGCCAACAAATGGTATGGTGACTTACCGTCGTTCGAAGTTTCAATTTCAGTGCAGAGCTGTTCTATATCTAAGAAGTCTTTATGTGCCTGTTAAACATTTGTAATAGAATCGAGATTGTTCAAGGGCACACCTTTAAATTGCTGTCCTCATTCGGCTTTGAAAGCTTGAACTACCGTAGGTCATTCTATAAAGACTCGTTAGCTGCAGGCTTTGCTTTCAGTTACTTTGATTTAACACGCAAATCTTTATGTCGATGCTTGTTGTAAAATACAACCAATGTTTGGGTTATATAGAAAGAAACTGAAGTTTTGTGCCGTTCTCTGTATGTCTCGTCTAGTTAACACTGTATCCCTGAAGAATTATAAATGCTGCACTCTTCTGCCAAGCAAAAGTTTACAGACTTGGATCCAGACTGTGGTGGTGGCTGAATTCAGATATGGGGAGAGTGCAGAGGTACTTCTGTACTTTTATCTTAGGCACATATTAAAGGCCCCAGGTTGATAAATTTTCCACGTGATGAGAAAATTGTGGTTTCTTTTCTTGTGCTAAAGTTTCTCATTCATTTGTCGTGGTTTTAGAGTCTGTGGCCGCTCGGCATGCTTTAATAATCAAAATGGCATTTTTATAATGACACATCAGTTACAGTCACTGATTATATGTGAAACAATAATACAGGCGATTTGAAATTGAAAACGATTTTTGCTGGACCAGGTTTGTACATGTAGCACTGTTGTCACCAGAAATTGTGAACTACTTCTTGCTAGGGCTTCATTTAGGTATGCCTTTTAGTTTTGTTCAAGTACAGTACTTCAGAGAACACAATGCAAACTTGAAATCAATGCAGGGATTAAAGAAACATTCATTTGTAGGCATCTGGATATTTCTGCTGCTTTTGAAATATTCGTCCTCAAAATCCGTCACAAGACACACAGGTCCTCCAGTCTTGTGCCACAGGGCGGCGCTGACTAACACCTCAAAATTTGAATGCACAGATATACCCGATAAAGTGGCCGGGAGGATGAATGCCACCTTAGCTCAATTAGTAGAGAATCGGATGTGTCATTCGAAGGTTGCAGGTCCAGTCCCTTCTGGCGGCGAGCTGTCTTTTCGTCCAATTCAAATTTCTTCACATTTATATTACAATTACTACAGATAGCATCGCCTATACTTTCCTTGGCTTGATTGTTTGTTGGTTCTTATTAAGGGTGCGTCTGACAAAAAAAATGAAAAAAGAGCCCTTAGATAGATTTTTCTTCTTTATTCAGTATGCAAAGAAGCCGTTTTGGGAAAATCTTAAATTGAATAATTGCAAAGGGCATTATTTTCACTGCAGTTTGGACTCATTGAGAAGACCAATTGACCAGAATTGACTGCAAGAAAAATACCTAGAAAGCTCTGCAAAAGTGTTGATGTCCCCTTGTAGATATGCATTGTAGGACAAATTATTCTTTAGCTGTCCTGTTCCTCGCCACTCTAGTTTAATGTGTGCTGTGTTACTTCTGGCTTTGTAGTGAAGAAGATGGGTCAACCTGGCATCATCAGTTGTTTTGCATTCAGCCCTCTTGGTGTGTATGCTGCTGGCTCCTACTGCAAGACAGGTACTATGCACATTCCTCATGTACAGTACTGTCCAGTCATAACTCATAAACTCTTTACCCCCTGAATTGATTTCGAAAAAACATTCCCAAATTACCAATTTCTTAAAAAGGGCTTTATTGAGTCAGCACGAGTATAAACGAAGTAGAGGCATTCAAAGCAATATTTTTTTGTAGGTAACAATAGATAAGTCATTTAAGTATATGAGAAAGTTGGCTTTTGTATACAGCTTGCATTTAGTCTTCCTTGTGGTATTGTAGTAGAAAATGCTGTTATTAATGTTCCTCTAATGCGGAAGCTTACAGAGGGGCACTAAATGTTATAATATTGTAACGCCATCTGTGCATCTACCTTCAGAAATATGTATGGTATTCATCCATGATTGCATTGAGGGTTACTGCGTTTTCCTCCTCTGTGGTTGAGGCAAACAGTAGTTTAGTTACGACTCAGTATGCATTGGCCGTGGCTTTCGGAAATGTGTGACAGTCATTCATGATTGCGTTGATAGTGACCGCAGTTTCATTCGCTGCTGATGAGACGCTGTGAGTCATAGTTTTGTTCTGATTCAGCCCAATGTATGTGCAGTGTCAAAAACATGATAGAAGCTGTCAAGGACGACTGATTCTACCGCAGCCTCCACACTAACATTAAACTCGCCGGTCTAACTATGCATGACTCTATCTCCTTCAGGTGCGAATTATGATGCACTGTCTGCAAATGCATCAAATTCGCATAGCATAATTCCAAGGCACTCAATATTGCATTCCAAGAAGGAAAATGAAGGAATGTGTTATTTTGCGTGAGTTTCAGTAATAAATGTTAACTAACATGTAATTAATTATATGATTATCCTGGAATCAGTCAGCTTCAATTTTTGCATAAAAAGAATCAAATACTATTAGTCCCAAAATGCATGCCCAGTTTGTTTTTTAGTGGTATTCATTTCGAGAAAAAAAAAATGTAATACTCTTGACGTTGCTTCTGGAACGCGGCACGTCGAACGATCGTCGAACATGGGGCTGTCTCCAGCAGGCGACCCTCTGCTGCAAAACGCAGCACAATGAAGTTAAATGACCGCTAGTTCTTCACTCAGGAAGCATGCACAAATGTGCATACTGCGTTTCAAGCCACTTGAAGAAACATGCGGTGTGCAACGCGTCTCCGTAGTTGCGATGTGTACAACTGTACAAATTGTACACACCGCCGCAGAGGGGGATATGTGTGTTATTTGGTATCTGGCTTTAATAAACTGAACAGAGAAACTACGAAACGTTTACGACCAGGAAACTTGGATTTCCCAGCAAAAGCGAGAGTCCATTTCCAAGTGCCTCAGAGTTAGTGAGAAGTGGGTGGGAATCACCATACTATGAAAGGTGTAAATTGTCTTCATTATCTTGCAATTTTTTTCAAATTTTCGGAGGAACTCATTTCACTAATGTGTGCTTGAGAGCTCTAACTCAACCTCTCCACAGCAGGGTGGCTCTTTTTCGTCTCTTTGCAGTGCATAACTTTTTTTGTAGGGACGTCCTTCTACACACTGCATAAGCTGTGCTTATGTAGGCAAATTATTGTGTTCATTGTGTTGTGGATAACTGCGACCCTACTCGTTTTCCTTAGTGGCTGTCTACAGCGAGTCTGACGGGGTCCTACAATTCATCTTGTCTGGCCACCATGGAGGTGTGACTCACTTGAGGTTCTCGCCTGATGGACAACAACTTTACAGCGGAGGCCGAAAGGCATGTCATCTTAGCTTGCCTTACTTACATTGACAATTGTAAGCCTTTCCAGGTGCTATCTTATGAAGAAGATTTGAAAACCATGTACATTTCTCACGATTTAGCAAAGTACCTTCATGCCACAGTTTCGATGTAATGAAATTTTTGTGCCTTGAATACATGTGTCACGTCGCTCTATGGCAAATTAAATATTGACAACCATGCATCGGTCAAGAGAGACTTGATTTCTTGCAGGCAATGTTTCTCCTGGAAATGTTGCTGATGGGCAGCAAAAAAACGTGATTGAGCAGGAACAATGGAGCACACCGCCGAGCTCTCTTTTGCTCCCGTAAAGGTTACCTGCGCTCCCTCATTCAATGGTGTAGTCAATGCCTCACTGTGCTGCAAGGGACCTTCTGCACCTTTGGTTGCAAAGGCCAGCCAACCAATGACTACGAATCTGAAATGCACAGAGACATGATGGCAGCACAGATACTCCCACGGCGGGCACACACTCAGCGCTTGAGCTATCGCACGTTATGGTTCATTGCCAAGATAAGCATACGGCAACAAATTTCATGGGTACGCTTGAGAACGCAGCCATGAGTGGAATATGGTGAAAATGGACATGCCAAGTGAGTGTATCCGACCCGCCAGTCAGGCAGAAGAGAAACAGAAATTTAGCAGTGGAATCAACCTGTGCTCCAACTGTCGTTAGCTGCTGCGAACATACCGTGTTTAATGTTAGCTTGGCGGCGCTGGCGTCAGTCGAAGCCGGTCGAGGCCATGCGGCAAAGCGTTCAAGTTAATCGTGCTGACGGCTGTGCAGTGAGCACACATTGCACGTGGATGTCACTATCGGGTATCCCCAAACAAGCTTCTTGCATGAAATGCAGGCAGTCCCTGAGGGCGAAGTATGTGACATACACTCTTACCGCGGTCTGTCTGTATACGGAGAATACCAGAATGAAGCCTCAATTAAGAGATAGGGCGGCCACAGCATCTGTGAGCATTTATAATTATACACAGGTAACCGTTGTTGCGTGGACATTATCAAAGCTTTTCAAAAACAATTTCTTAAGAACTTTGCGGAAATTGACGCCTGTGACGACTTGTGGGCGCCGTCAGCAAGATTAATTTTTTTCTTGTAAACTCTGACACTTTTCATAGTCATCGTTACTCAAGTGTCATTGCACTCTACATTTATCGGTCTCCTCAGCGAGCAATTTCCTGCCGCTTCTTTATTTTTTTAATCCACTACATTCGTGAATGGGGGCTAAGACAAACATGAGCATATGCCACGCCTTCTTATGAAACACGATTCCTAACACTCCCTTTCCATTCCAGTGAACTTGCCAGTATCTATAGCAGGGGTGTCAAGCTCACCTCAGCTAGCGGGCAGTCAAAATTTACTCCTGCGAGAGCCAGTACAGTGAAAAAGGTACAAGCGGGGGGGAGTGTATTTAGTACAAAATATTGGCTAACGTTGGCATTTGAAAGGCCTTTCTTATATCTCATGTATGGGTCATTTCTGGAGGGGATTGGGCACCAGCTAGGGTTTCAAGAGCATATTGATACTTATCTCCAACCTCCCTGCCTTTCCTTCTCTATTATTTCTTCTCTTGGTACTTATCTCCAAAATGACTAAAGTCAGGACACCGATTCTGAGTTTTATTTCACGATTATGTATCAACACACGGTGACCGCAGGGGGTGCCTCAGGAAAAAAGAAATGCTTAAGGCTAGTCATGCCTGTATAGCTCATGAACATACGAAATAAAAGAATATATATGTGGGACGAAGAGAGTCGTTTGCGGGCCACGGGCCACTATGGAGAGGTTGGCGGGCCGCAAGCGAGATGTCAGCGGGCCTCATGCGGCCCGTGGGCTGTGTGTTTGAGACACTTGATTTATAACATCAAAATGTGCATAGGCCAAAGCTTAAGACCATAGGCTTCACGACTTTTGTGAGAAGGAGAAGCAGTCTACAAGGCGAAACATACAAAACATGCAGTATTGCGCAGCGCGAAGGCGAACAAATATCACAACAGCGTCCACTGGAGTAGTTCTTCAAACAACAGCAGTACAAGGGCCCACATGAGTTCGGAATCGCATTGCAGCAAGTAGCTGCAATGCAATGCGGGGCAAAAACAAGGTGTAGACACCATAGTGGAAAGTTTTCATGAGCAAAATTCTTTGGGAAGTTCTCCAGCAATTTGGGTAGCAAGATCGTGTCTGTAATGAAAAAGGCGTGACACCTTTCCGACAACAGTACATACAGCTCTGTAGAAAACAAATGGTATTCAGATGGGCCAACTTGAATATGGGATTGAATCAACTTAAGTTTGGGGTCGATATAGAGGTGGGCAACATATATGCCAGCTTGCGGGAGAAAGGCATCATTCGCTGGTCAGCATGCGCGCGCGAGCGTCTCAGTGAGCGCTGCTACTCACCGAACATCAGAGCCCCTGCATTGAAGCAAGAGGAATCTTCCTTGCGGACGGAAGTGCTGGCTGCGCACACCTGTTGTAGCCGATGGCTGTTAACCGTTTCTAATTTCAAAATCCAAGCTTCACAGAGTTTCTTACCCTGACGACACTTGTAAAGGCCAACACTGGGCTCTGTTGAGTACATCCTGCACTGCGATATCGAGCACTGGCCTAATATATAAGAAGCCTTCAAAGACGGCAACTGTGTATTTCCATCCTTTCAAGTGTTGTCAAGCGCACAGCTGCAGTGGCAAAACCTCCCCATTTAATTAGAATTACAGTGCAGCTGGCATTCCAAAATTTTGTTTTCAGCGCACATCGATGCTCACGAAGCAGACGACACTACCGCTGATACTGCCTAGCACGTCACACAGATAGTGGCGCCTGCTTTTCAGTGGTGGGCCTCACGCCCAGTATGCACGTATATAGCACCAAGGGTTTTCAAGTTCCCTGCTTTGGGAAACCGTACTAGCTTCCTCAGAGCACCGCAGAACCCATACCCTTCTCGTGGTACGCTTATGCACAGACTTGCTGTATTGTCTTATAAGAACATAAAGAGAATGAGAGGAAGGTTGTCAAAAGGTAAGGGACGTCTTTAGGCTTGT